>NC_083227.1:152296006-152338506 GCF_032191835.1 Heteronotia binoei
TTATCTGCCATGTTGACACCCACTCACCCAGGCTCGACAGATCCCGTTGGAGTGCCTCACAATCCTCTCTGGTTCTCACCACCCTGAACAATTTAGTGTCATCTGCAGACTTAGCCACTTCACTGCTTACTCCCAACTCCAGATCATTAATGAATAAGTTAAAGAGCTTGGGACCCAGTACTGAGCCCTGCGGCACCCCACTGCTTACCGTCCTCCACTGCGAAGACTACCCATTTATACTCACTCTCTGCTTCCTATTAATTAGCCAGTTTTTGATCCACAAGAGGACATGTGCTTTTACTCTATGACTCTCGAGCTTAATCAGGAGCCTTTGATGAGAAACTTTATCAAAAGCTTTCTGGAAGTCAAGGTAAACAACATCTATTGTGTCCCCTTTGTCCACATGTTTGTTCACCCCCTCAAACTGTAATAGGTTAGTGAGGCAAGATCTTCCCTTACAGAACCCATGCTGAGTCTTCCTCAGTAACTTGTGTTCATCAATGTGCCTTACTCATTCTGTTCTTGATAATGGTTTCTACCAACTTTCCTGGTATTGAAGTCAGACTGACTGGCCTGTAATTTCCGGATCTCCTCTGGAACTCTTTTAAAGATGGGGGTGACATTTGCTAGCTTCCAGTCCTCAGAAACGGAGGCAGATTTCAAGGAAAGATTACATATTTTTGTCAGGAGATCCATAAGTTCAACTTTGAGTTCTTCAGAAGTCTTGGATGTATGCCATCCGGACCTGATGACTTATTAGTTCGTCAATCAGTTGTAGGACGTCTTTCAACACCCCTTCCAAAATTAGTGATTCTGGAGCGGGCAAACACATCTCGTCTTCCACAGTGAAGACGGAGGCAAAAAATGCATTCAGCTTCTCAGCCATTTTCCTATCTTCCTTCAGTAATCCTTTGACCCCTTGGTCATCCAAGGGCCCCACTGCCTCCCTGGCTGGTTTCCTGCTTCTAATATATTTGAAGACATTTTTATTGTTGGTCTTTATGTTTTTTGCAATATGCTCCTCATGCTCCCTTTTTGCAGTTCCCCAGCAACCACAAACTCATAATTTTCAGCAATCACACAGTCACACAAACTCAGAAATTCTCAGCAACTCCCCCAGCTGTTTAGAAAGCCAAACCTCACCCGTATAGCACTTCTTATCTGTTCTGTCTGAGAGCTCTCTGCGTGTGTGTGTGCGTGCAGTCATGGTCAACCAAAGCTCTGAGGGAGTCTTTTGCATTCTCTGTGCTTTCAGACTCCTGGAAATCATTGGTAGTTTGGTCTTCTGTGTGACAGGGGAAGGTTTCTAATCTTTCCTTTTCCCCCAGTGTAACAACTCCCCTTCATTTGCATCAGTGTAATGGTGATGCTTTTGATTCAGGTTCTGAGTATTATCAATATATGATCTGATTTCAGTTGCAAGAGTGTTAGGAAATCCTGACTTTTTTTTTGTAAGGAGCCCAGGAGTTATATCAGATAGTTACACATTTTAGCATATAAAATATTCTATGTATTCATGAACCGCTGATTATTTTCAGAGCAGCGGCGCAGAGAAAACAAAGGGGAAGAGGGTCTTCCTTCCAAGTTATTCTTTCTCCACTTAATGAAATCTACTAGTGTCTCATTGGTTCTTCTTATGTTATGTAAGTGGAAACTGTGGAGTATTATTACAGCACTTTTAACAACTGGGTTGCTCAGTGTGTATCATACTACCATTTAGGAGAGATTGTCCTAACTCTAACCCAGCCCAACTTGATGTGAATGGCGTAATCAGTGGAACAGTTGGTAGTTATGTAGCAGTACAGCAAGATATAAGGGGAAAAGCAGACACAGCTACAATTCAGGATAAAATCCACTTTTAAGCCCATCAGTTTGGATCAAACAGTAGACAATACAAGCCCAGAGAGATCGATAGTCTGATGTCATATAAGCAGGGCTAGAATTCCGCACAGCTCCTGAACCTCCAGCCAGGGTCTGCAAGCATGGGGAGTTCTCTCCCCGCTGCACACACATCCCAGGGCATATGCAAATGAGATATGCTACTGAGCTCCTGCACCTTTTTTTCCTACAAAATGACCCCTATGTATAAGGAAGTTTTGTACGGTTCGTAATTTTTGTACAAAATGTCATAGATGATGATAATAAAGAAAACTTAATGGTAGAAGAAAGTAGAGCCCCGTGGTGCAGAGTGGTAAAACTGCAGTGCTGTAGTCTGAGCTCTCTGCTCACGACCTGAGTTCGATTCCAGCGGAAGCTGGATTCAGGTAGCCGGTTCAAGGTTGACTCAGCCTTCCATCCTATTGAGGTCGGTAAAATGAGTACCCAGCTTGTGGGGGGGAAGTGTAGATAACTGGGGAAGGCAATGGCAAACCACCTCATAAAAAATCTGCCATGAAAACGTGATGCGACCTCAACCCCAGAGTTGGAAATGACTAATGCTTACACAGGGGGCTATCTTTACCTTTAGAAGAAAGTAGCTTTGGAGGATGGTCGTCTGTGGGCTGCCTTTCTTGTTGGAGTTTTCAAACTCTACTTTTTTGTGAGATGAAGATGGAGAGTTAAGAACATAAGAACTTAAGAGAAGCCAAGTTGGATCAGGCCAATGTCCCATCCAGTTCGACACTCTGTGTTTCACAGCGGCCAAATCTTGGGTGCTATCAGGAGGTCACCAGCAGGGCCGGTTCTGATAACAGTTCTAATTTAAGCATCGTTTTTTTAATGTGTGTGTGTGTGATTATTTTGTGTATGTGTATGCATGCATGCTTGGAAGTCATGGTTGACTTTTGACAACCTGGCCCATAGCCACAGTGGGGTATTTTGTGGCCACGCCCCTGACTTTCCATCCCCAATTATTTTCAACAAAATCATATTTCCCCCCTTTAAATTGTGGCACACTGAGCCATGCCCTGCCAATGTTGATTTGCAACCGCCCTGAGCCCATGAGGAGGGACATATGTCCTCCTCGCTCATGACTCCCCCTACCTCATGGCTCCTCCTCCCTAGTAGTGCTCAAGGCTCTGAGGAAGGTTCCTGAAAATACCTCCCGGTCTGCTCCTTCCTCCTGGGAGCTATGCCCCACTCTCCCATCAGTGCCGCCACCAGAGCTCTCCCATTTTGCTGTATCCAAAAACAGGAAAGCAGCCAGGGGTGGAGGGAGGAAGAGGGCCTAAGGGGGTGGTGTGGTAGAGAGACTGGCATGAAGGGATGATGCATCAGATATGACCACTTCCCACTTCCTTCTAAGCCTGAGATTGTTTGGCCCATCAGTGCCCTTTGCATCCAGTTCTTTTGGAATCAGGGCACTGCTTTCTTTCTTTCTTTCTTTCTTTCTTTCTTTCTTTCTTCTTTTCTTTCTTTCTTTCTTTCTCTTTCTTTCTTTCTTTCTTTCTTCTTTCTTCTTTCTTTCTTTCTTTCTTTCTTTCTTTCTTTCTTCTTCTTTCTTTCTTTCTTCTTCTCCCTCCCCTCCCCTCCCTCCCCTCCCTCCCCTCCCTCCCCTCCCCTCCCCTCCCCTCCCTTCCCTTCCTTCCCTTCCCTTCCCTTCCCTTCCCTTCCCTTCCCTTCCTTCCCTTCCCTTCCCTTCCCTTCCCTTCCCTTCCCTCCCTCCCTCCCTCCCTTCCTTCCTTCCTTCCTTCCTTCCTTCCTTCCTTCCTTCCTTCCTTCTTTCTTTCTTTCTTTCTTTTTCTTTTCTTTCTTTCTTTTTCTTTCTTTCTTTCTTTCTTTCTTTCTTTCTTTCTTTCTTTCTTTCTTTCTTTCTTTCTTTCTTTCTTTCTTTCTTCTTTCTTTCTTTCTTTCTTTCTTTTCAGAGAGAAAGGTGTAGGTCAGGGAATGGGGTCTTTACTCCCTTGGCTACTCAGAGCACCTCTGTGCCGGATTTCTGAGGCCTTTGCCCCAGCCCAGAAATGGAAGGGGGAGGCAAGGAGCACCATCACCGCTTCTTAGAGAGTGCCAGTGAAGTTAAACCCCCCAATGCACCGGAAACAAGTTACTCCAGAGCAGTCTGACTAGTTTCTGTGAAATCATGCCACAGCAAGCTGTTTGAGGCTTGATCTAGTGGGAAGGGCTTGTGATGAACTCTCATGGGAAAGAATGGGAACTGTATAAAAAGCAGCAATACTACTACTAATAATAAATTTTTATTTATACCCCGCCCTCCCTGCCGAAGCAGGCTCAGGGCGGCTTACAGGACATGTATAACCATGTTAGGACAATACTCTGGTGCCTCCACATGTGAGCCACTGCATCGTGGGCCAACACTCTTTTGGAGTGGGAGAGTGAGAGCCATTTATTATAGTATTTTTTTTAATTCTGTGATGTCATGCCCACCAGTTCCCCCAGTGCCTCCCACTGAAAAATTCCTGGCCACAGGCCTGCTGGCAATCCCTGCTGGGGTTCGGACATTCTGAGAGGTGGCTCTTTTGCCTGCCTTTCCATCCCAGCCCTGGTATTCCTTGGAGGGCTCCCATCCAAGTACTTGTCAGGGTTGGCCCTGCATAGCTTCTAAGATAAGATAGGGCTTGCCAGGGCTAATTTAAGCGATTTAACAGTGAAAGCAAATGGAAAAGAGAACACTGGACCACATTGGAAATTTACTAGATGAACATACTCAAAACTTAAGGGCAAATTGAAATTCCTTTTGGTTAATCATTGTGGTCTTGGTTAACTGGCTTGATAAGAGCATATAATCCCTATTTTAGAGGACTCGTCAAGTCATTTTTAGCCAAAGGGCCCTATTGTGCTTTTGTATAACTTGGATTCATGCCACTGAGACTCTTGCAATAGAATTCCCCGTGAATTGTGCTGTAGGACAGCAACTATGGAAGCTCTTTCCCTGAATTCTGCAAAACATAGTTCATCAGTGGTTCCAATCTCAGACAATAATAAAAGAATCAAATTTACCATACAAAAAAGCAGGTTGTAAAGCACTGTAACTCTGGCACTAGTAAATGCTTTCCCAACATAATTGTTAGAAGTTGCTTGTGCTTTTGGCTTCATCGTATCATTTTGATGAACATTTGACTGACCGGTTTTGATCAATTTGATACTGCAAAGAGAAGATGATTGCTGAGGTTATGTACCTCTAAATAGTTAAAAGGTTTCCCGGTCAAAATCAGCCGATGGCTTGGACAACATATTGGGAAGCTATTCATAGTCATTGAGGTTGGTCCACCTCAGTTTGTGCCTACTACACCCTCATTCAGCAGGTCCAAATTGCAAGGAATGGCTGTGCAGTGAAGAACTACTTAGTGAGGGGAGACGTGTAGTTCATAATATTTCCAAAAAGTTTCTTTCAGATAGTGTCTCTGCTAACTCTTCAGACAAAGAGCTGATTGATGCAGTGGCTGCTTGCATCCTTAGGAATCCATCTTCAGTTCAAACCTGCTGGCTGTCTCCGATCTCCCACAGCGACTAATGATGGGGGGACAAGGAGACACAGAGCACACAGGCATCTCATATTTGTTTGCTTGAGAAGGAAAGAAAACCTCTGTGTTTTCTTACAACAAATTGTTTGGTCCGGAACAAAATAGTTTGGCTGCTATCAACAGGTAGAGGGACGGTGGCTCAGTGGTAGAGCATCTGCTTGGGAAGCAGAAGGTCCCAGGTTCAATCCCTGGCATCTCCAAAAAAAGGGTCCAGGCAAATAGGTGTGAAAAACCTCAGCTGGAGAGCCGCTGCCAGTCTGAGAAGACAATACTGACTTTGATGGACCAAGGGGTCTGATTCAGTATAAGGCAGCTTCATATGTTCATATGTAACAGGTACTTTTTCTGACTAGAATTAATATTTGTGCTTGAAAATATGATAACTGAGGGGTTGTTCTCCAATTGGGGTGAGTGACCCATGACCCAAAGCTAGATGTACTGATTCTGAAAAAAAACAACACCCTAATAGACATGTAGGGCAGCCACTTACTCAACAACTTTACCGCCAAACAGAAAAGGATAATAGCTACTGGCAGTATCAACTGCAAACATAGGTTTATTGAATGGGATTTGGACAAAAACCAGTTTAATTGAAGGCTCCCTGGTTAGTATGCAAGTCAGCTTTGATGGACTTTGTAGTGGTTCTGTAGATGAATGAATGAAAAACCATCAATTGAGAGTGGACTATCGATTAGATTTATTTTACAGCTGCAATTATTGAATTGAATTGCCCCATTAATCTAATATTAGTGATAAAATGCAGGGGGCATTGATGTTGGTTCACCTTGAATCCCTTTCTCCCCACTGCAAAGCACAACCACAGATTTATGTGTTGCATTTCTGTTTATTTTATGTGTTTACACAATTTGTATGCTGCCTTTCTGCCCTTTTAAAGACTACTAAAATGTCTAACAATTTAACTATTAACATCACTCCCGCCCACATAATTAAAACAATTACTAGAGTTAAAACACATACAAAACATAATAACAACAATCAAAATATTAATTAGGAAGGAAGGATCATTGGGGGAATGCCAAGTAAAACAAAAAGGCTTCACCCACAGGTGGAAGACGTCAACAGAAGGGGACAGACGAGTATCCCTGGGGAGAGAGTTCTAGAGCTTTGGTGCCATGATGGAGAAGATCTTCTCCCGGATTGCCGTCCACCTTATTTTAGAAGGTTGGGGGCACCTGAATCAAGGCCTTTGGAGATGAATGTAGTGGTCCTGCAGGTTCATAAGGGAGTAGGCAGTCATTGAGGTATGTTGATCATAAACCATAGAGCTTTGAAGGTCAAGAGCAGCACCAGAAGCAAATTGGAAGACAGTGTAAATGGGCTGGGACTGGAGTGATATCGTCCTATGACCCCCTCCAGACAACATCCTGGTGGTAGCATTCTGCCACGATTTAGGGCTAGGGGGTAAGTTGAAGTATGAGGTTTGGGTGATAGCAAAGTGCAAATCTGTTTTGTGTGGTTTAGCTGTAATTACACTTTTTTTTTTTAATGAAAGGGCTTGATTTAAACGACCTTGGTCTGTCTCAGCCATACAGTTTGTCTCACCTTTACCACAAAAGATGCAAGTTATTTCATGTGGAAGAAGAAAAGCTGTTTCTGTGTTTGCCTAATAGGAATCTTTTGAGACAACCAAGGTGCATCTGCAAAGGAAAGTTTTAGCCTTTATCAAATGTTTTCATTCCTTATGTTTTATCCCGCTTCTTTCTTTTCTTCAACTCTGCCTGTTTATTACTCTGAACTATTTACTACTATTATTCTTATCCTTCCATTTATTTCTCCGTTGGGAATTGAACTGGCAGCAATTATATTTGCTGTAGCCCTTGAGACACAGGTTCAGTGATACAGGCTTATCTTTTTCCCAGTAGCAGTTACGTTAAAACATGACATCATGTCAGCGGTGCATAATATGTTGACGTGATATTATGTTTTAATTTAGTGCTGTCAGAAAGCTCTGCATTGGCACTCAGAGCATGGGTGGCTGTGTGTGTGGTGGAGGGTATCCGCTAACTCATACTGCAGGAACCGGCCACATTGCGTAAGCAGCTTGCCTCTCTGAGGTGCATCCAGATTCTGTTGGCTATCCGGCCTCCGGCCCTGCCTGTCAACTTGGATATAACATTTATTCTATTATGACCCATGACTTCTGCTTACATCAGTGCTACACATTCCATTGGCCAATATGTTTAGTTGGCCTGATCAATACATGCAGAGATCAGGCCCAAATACAAAAATGTGAATTATGCAACATGACATTCTGACTGGGTCTCTCTCTCTCTCTCGGCTTGACTTCGCGAACGAAGATTTAGGAAAGGTGCAGTAGTCCACGTCTGCGGCAGGCTCGCTGGTGGCTGACAAGACCAATGCGGGACAGGCAGGTCCGGCCACAGTGGCTGCAGGGAAATCTGGGTAAATTGGGAAGTGGTGAAATTATACAGGTTTGTGACTAAAAAAAAAAAAAAGCAGTTCTGTGCATTTGAGGGATAAAGTTTGGTGAGTCTGAGTGCAGAGATCCTGTTCAGGAATGTGGATGAAGCTTTGGGAATTAAGGGTTAGTGCTTAACTTCTAAAGGCTGAACGGCTGAGCTCAAGCACTCCCAGGACTTGTACCTTTTGTCCTGAAAACCCTTCTCTTTGATCCCAGATCCATGAGAACTGATCGTAATCTATAAGTGCATGTTCTAAGGAGCATGAGGTTGACCCTTGCAACTGCAGCCCAATGTTGACTTTTCTCTTAATGTGTAGTAGAGCTTGGCTCGTATGGTGACATTTTACCCCACCAGTGCTCTGTATCAGTGGTTTTCAAACTCTTTAAAAAGTGGGATCCACTTCTACATGAGCTTTGGCGCCTGAGGTGCTGTGGTGGTGGATCCCAAAAGACCTCTGCTGAGCTTTGGAGACATTAGCAACAGCTCAGAATGAGTCTTGGTGCTTCTGAGACTCTCCCAATGGCAGTGAGAAGCTGATTCCTCTTCTGTCTTTTGGGATCCACCACCACAGCACCTCAGGCCACTGGCAGTGTGGATCCAGGAGAAAACAGGTATATGCTATGCCTGTTGCAGATGGCTGAAGCAAACCAAAGCCCTGAGAATGAATGGAGATGCAGGCTTTTGCCTCTTTTCTTCCTTTTTCTTCCGCTGGGAAAGGGGTGTGTGTGTGTTCAGTTTGAAACCTCTATGGTTCCTATATGAATTATACTCAGCCTTTGCTTTAAGACTTCATAGTCTTTGCATCAGACCCCTATTTCTTTCTTTTCTTCTTTTCCCATGAGGTTCCCAAGTTTTTGACTCAAAGCTTTTATTCAGTCTCAATCAGCTCCTAATAGCTGAGTTGTTCTGCAATCTTGCTATCACTTTGTACCTTGGGAGCCAGTTTGGTGTAGTGGTTAAGAGCCCAGACTCTAGTCTGGGAGAAGCAGGCTTGATTCCTCAGTCTTCCACATGCAGCTGCTGGCGTGACGTTGGGTCAGTCACAAGTTCTTCAGAGCTAGTCTTGAAAGAGCAGTTTCTGTCAGAGCTCTCTCAGCCCCACCTCCTTCACAGGATGTCTGTTGTGGAGAGAGGAAGGGAAAGGAGATTGTAAACCACTTTGAGATTCCAAGTGAAGGGTGGGGTATAAATCCAATCTCTTCTTCTTTCATTTGAAAAGTAATTGCCTTACTTTCTTAATCCTGCAGCATATTAAAGCTACATCTAGTGATAATTCTGTTGGCTTAACTCCCTCTTCGTATCCAAGCATAACCTCATTTTTTCTGAAGTATCCCCAGGTAGACTCTGAGATACCTGAGTACTTTGGAACATCCTGGCATTAATTCAGTTGACAGCCAGCATGGTGCAGTTGTTGAACTAGGCCTGGGGAAACATGGAACTGACTAGAGGGCCGTGGGCCATTTATGGAGTTGAATCCAACCAGCTTTTCTACTGGTAAAAAAGGGAGAGAAAGTCCCCTATAGCCACCAAGAAAGCTATGCTGATATATTATGAGACTTTCATGGACAAAAGCTGCATGAGACAGAGGCTGTAATAAGATGGAGAATTGTCTAAAATTAAGGAGGAAGACTGCTATGGATCCAACACATTCTCTCTCAGCTTAACCTATCACACAGGGTTGTTGTGAGGATAAATAGATGGAACAGGAGAGAAACATGTATGTCATCCTGACCTCCTTGAAGGAAGAACAGTGTAAAGACAATTATTTATAATAAATAATATTTGGAATTTCCTCCTAATCATCACCGATAATTATTAGCATTCAGAGGTAGGATAGTAAGTTGGGGTGACTTTGGCAAAGTGCTTTCATGAACATGAGAGGCATGGTAAAAGAATCCATGCTGTCCAGCTCAGCCGTGTAATAAAAATACCTCTGCCATTCCTGCAAGCAGGTTCTGTTTTCAGCCAAGACTGATGGGGAGGTCAAGAGTGACATCTCAGAGTAATGAAGTCTGGGGCATGCTGCACGTGTGACATTTGGGGACAGTAGGAGAACAGCGCAAGGCAAGTGACCTCCATTGCCCTGAGATGTAGGATGCTGAGTCCATTAAAAATGTGTTAAGCACTTTTAATGAAAAAAAAACAAACCCAAAAACAAGCCTGCAGTTTGCCCTTTAGAAGCCTGCAACAGAAAGGCAACTAATGGGTATTATTTCAGTTACTCAGGGATAGTTTCCTGAGGCTGTTTTTAGCTGCTGCATCATTCAGGTTTTTTGGCTGAAATATTTAGTGGTGACAGTATGGGAGAGACCCCAGAGATATCAAGAAATGTCTGTGTAAGACCGTTTTCGCACACAGCTAACCTCGCGGTCACAATCCTGTTCCCTCCACAGCGTCCAGTCGGATTTCGCGCCATCTGCGCCGGAGTTACAGGAAGTGCCGCGGCTTTTGTGTAGCAAACGTAAACCTCTAAAACCCAGTTTGTGTAGCAAACGTAAACCTCTAAAATAATACCCAACTAATGGGTATTATTTCAGTTACTCAGGGATAGTTTCCTGAGGCTGTTTTTAGCTGCTGCATCATTCAGGTTCTTTGGCTGAAATATTTAGTGGTGACAGTATGGGAGAGACCCCAGAGATATCAAGGAATGTCTCTGTAAGACCGTTTTCGCAGTCACAATCCTGTTCCCTCCACAGCGTCCAGTCGGATTTCGCGCCATCTGCGCCAGAGTTACAGGAAGTGCCGCGGCTTTTGTGTAGCAAACGTAAACCGCTAAAACCCAGTTTACGTTTGCTACGCAGAAGCTACGGCACTTCCTGTAACTCCGGCGCAGATGGTGGGAAATCCGACCGGACGCTGCGGAGGGAACAGGATTGTGACTGCGAGGTGAGCTGTGTGCGAAAACGGTATAAGTTCCTCTTCTGGTTGTAGCATCGCCTTTCCCATCACTAAGGATCAGCTATTGATCCTTTCTCGTTGTACAGCAGTTGACGTAGCTGGAATTCACTGGAACAAATTTTTCTCAGGAGGATATGGAATCTCCGTCCCTGGAAGTTTTTAATGAGGCTACAGAAGCTCCTGTTGGGGTATACTACATACTAGACGGGTAGTACAATGTGAAGGTGTGCTTCATGCATCCAGCTGGTGATGCATTTAGGCTGAGGGACAGCAGTCTGCCTGCATCCACAAAGTGTCATAGCTGAGTAGGGACTTCATCCTGCCATGCCTATTTCTGGCTGCGGCCTGGGGGGGTTTGAGCCCTCCTCATGTGTATGCTTAGCTCTTTGGATCCCTTAAATGGCCTGTGGTCACCTTTTTGTCAATGGTAAAACTGGGTCCAAGAAAGGAGATTTTCTTCTGCTGAGACTGTAGCATGGCTGTACCGTATTGTGCCCCTGGGCTCTGTGTCACAGCCATCGCACAGCACAACTGTGGCTCGGTGTCAAGAGTAGATAATGCTGCATCACAAGGCTACATAAATAGGGATACCCACGTGCAGTGTAATCTCAGCAAGCAATGGGGGTAAAGCTTCATCACTCATATCCTTTCTCTTGGGTCTCTGTTTTATTTTACTTCCGTTTTGAACTTGAGGAGTGTTGTGTATGTGGACGAAGGTTGTGTATAATCAATGGTGTTCCTGCCTGGCTCATTGGAGCCTTGAGGACTGAGCTTGGGAACTCAAGAATGGGCAGTAGGATCCAAATCCCTGCTGCCCTGCTCCAATCACAGGCCCCCTGCTGGTTTGAATGGTCCAATGGCATCCTAGAACCTTGAAGTGTATATAGTTGGCACTGTTGGCCCAGTTCTTCAGTCTTAGAATTCAGCCTTTACCATGCTGTACGTAATAAACAAGCTATGATCATAGCAACAGAGTCTCTTAATTGTATTGAACCCATTGCATTATAAGGAGAGAGCTTAGTCTCTGCACTGGACTTTGGGCGTGATTACAAGGAATGAGTTGTGCTCATTCCTTCTGACTCTCCTCAGCATCTGCCATGAAGTGAGAGAGAAACCCAGAGAAAGGTTAGAGGGACGGTAGCTCAGTGGTAGAGCATCTGCTTGGTAAGCAGAAGGTCCCAGGTTCAATCCCCGGCATCTCCAGCTAAAAAGGGTCCTGGCAAATAGGCATGAAAAACCTCAGCTTGAGGCCCTGGAGAGCTGCTGCCAGTCTGAGTAGACAATACTGACTTTGATGGACCGAGGGTCTGATTCAGTATAAGGCAGCTTCATATGTTCATAAAGGGTAGACTTCTTTTTTCCTCTGCTGAGCTTTGGAGACATTAGCAACAGCTCAGAATGAGTCTTGGTGCTTCTGAGACTCTCCCAATGACAGTGGGAAGCTGATTCCTCTTCTCTGTGCATGGCAGAAGACTCTGAGGAGTGGAGGGAGACAGTGGTGATTGTAAAAATGGTTGGCAACCAAAACTCCTGCGCAGTTAACTAAAATGCAGAGAATACCAGGATTATCCAATTGAAGTGGAGTTAACTCATTCGTTTCCTAGGGCTTTGGCATGATATTGTAATACAATTACAGATAAAAGCCACATGTGATGGGAGCATGCCAAATTTTGAGACAAGTGACTTTGTGGGGGAATGTCTGTTCTTTAGAACTGGAAGGAAAACTTCAACCCCACCATAAGCTGTGGGTGACGTGTGCCTTTGTCTCCATGTTGATTGCGTTGCCAAATACGGATTATATGAATATGATCCTTTTCAGCTATTTTCGATATTATTTTTATAACAAAACAATACAAGAAGAGGACAAGGCATTGGGAAAACTGACCAGGCTTTTTATCTCTGCATCTTGTTAATTTATTAGGCAAGGAAGGACAAGATATTATCTCTAGGGAAGTGGACGGAGGTGGGGAGGAGACAAGATTTTCAATAATAATAATAATAATAAACTTTTATTTGTATCCCGCCCTCCCCGCTGAAGCAGGCTCAGGGCGGCTAACAAGACATGGTATCCCATGATTTACATACAACAATTTTAAAATACAGTTAATACATATATTTAAAACGGTTACATAAAAAGTTAAAACTACAATAAATTAAGGTGCTATGTTCAGTAGATATGGTTCGATGGCTAGGTATCGTTTTCAGGGCTCCTTATATGCTTGCATAAAGAGGGTGGTTTTGCAAGCCTTGCAGAACTGACTAAAGTCCCGCAGGGATCGCACTTCCTCCGGTAATTGATTCCACCAGTGGGGGCCATTACGGAGAAGGCCTGCTCTCTTGTTACTTTCAGTTTGGCCTCCTTTGGTCCAGGGATCCTTAAAAGGCCTTGGGAGCTAGATCTTAGTGCTCTCTGGGGAACATGTGGGGAGAGGCGGTCCCTAAGGTAGACAGGGCCTCGGCCATAAAGGTAATAACCAGCACCTTGTAGCGAACTCGGAATATAGTTGGAAGCCAGTGCAGCTCCTTCAGCCCAGGCTGCACGTGTTCCCACCGAGGCAGTCCCAGTAGCAGCCTGGC
This sequence comes from Heteronotia binoei, assembly GCF_032191835.1. NCBI lineage: Eukaryota > Metazoa > Chordata > Lepidosauria > Squamata > Gekkonidae > Heteronotia > Heteronotia binoei. The sequence goes on from NC_083227.1 coordinate 152,309,346, forward strand.
CGCCGCATTCTGCACTAGCTGCAACCTCCGAGTTCAGCACAAGGGCAGCCCCATGTAGAGGGCATTACAGTAGTCTAGTCTCGAGGTGACCGTTGCATGGATCACTGTTGCTAGGTCGCTGCGTTCTAGGAAGGGGGCCAACTGTCTCGCCCTTCTAAGATGGAAGAAGGCGGATTTCGCAGTGGCCTCCATTGTCAGGAAGGACTCCAGTAGCACTCCCAAGCTTCTGACCCTGCGCACTGGTAGGGGGATCTCCCCTCCCAGCCCGCAGCGATCCACGCAAAGGACCTCTGTCTTCGCTGGGTTCAGCTTCAGCCCACTCAGCCTGATCCAGTCTGCCACGGCCTGCAGCGCCCGGTCCAGGTTTATAGGGGTGTCGGCGGTCCGGCCGCCCATCAATAGATAGAGCTGGGTGTCATCAGCGTACTGATGGCAACCCAGCCCATGTCTCCGGGCAATCTGGGCAAGGGGGTGCATAAAGATATTAAACAACATTGGGGAGAGAACTGCCCCCTGAGGCACCCCACAATTAAGTAGGTGTCTCCGGGACATCTCTCCTCCAACCGCCACCCTTTGTCCCCTACCTTCAAGAAAGGAAAAGAGCCACTATAAGGCTAGCCCCCGAATTCCTGCGTCGGCGAGACGGCGGGCCAGCAGCCGATGGTCGACCATATCGAACGCAGCCGATAGGTCTAGCAACAGCAATACTGCCGAGCCGCCTCGATCCAGGTGTCGCCGGAGGTCATCCATGAGGGTGACCAACACCGTCTCCACCCCATGGCCCGGACGGAAGCCGGACTGATATGGATCCAAGGTGGAAGTGTCATCCAGGAAACTCTGCAACTGCAACGCCACAGCCCTCTCGATAATTTTGCCCAAAAAGGGCAAATTTGAGACCGGCCGGTAATGAGCCAATACGGCCGGATCTGATGTAGCCTTTCAGAAACGAGCCTTGGTGAAATTGACAGATCTTTTACTCAACCATGTCTGTTTCACTGGTGACCAGAGACCTGGGCCATGAAGGAGAATAAGTAATGTGAACAGGTACACTCAGGCTGCTGTGAGCCACCCTCACTGTGATAAGATTGCATCCAAACCTAGTAGCGGAACAGTGTTAGCCAGAATCCAAGATATCATCATCGTTGTCATTTATAAACCACCTTTGGTAAGCAGAAGGTCCCAGGTTCAATCCCTGGCATCTCCAACTAAAAAGGGCCCAGGCAAATAGGTGTGAAAAACCTCAGCTGGAGACCCTGGAGAGCCGCTGCCAGTCTGAGTAGACAATACTGACTTTGATGGACCCAGGGTCTGATTCAGTATAAGGCAGCTTCATATGTAGGAGGGATGGTGGCTCAGTGGTAGAGCATCTGCTTGGGAAGCAGAAGGTCCCAGGTTCAATCCCCAGCATCTCCAACTAAAAAGGGTCCAGGCAAATAGGTGTGAAAAACCTCAGCTGGAGACCCTGGAGAGCCGCTGCCAGTCTGCGAAGACAATACTGACTTTGATGGACTGAGGGTCTGATTCAGTATAAGGCAGCTTCATATGTAGGAGGGATGGTGACTCAGTGGTAGAGCATCTGCTTGGGAAGCAGAAGGTCCCGGGTTCAATCCCCAGCATCTCCAACTAAAAAAGGTTCAGGCAAATAGGCGTGAAAAACCTCAGCTTGAGACCATGGAGAGCCGCTGCCAGTCTGAGTAGACAATACTGTCTTTGATGGACCAAGGGTCTGATTCAGTATAAGGCAGCTTTGTATGTTCATATATGTTCATATGTTCTTTCTCACTGATTACAAACATAAGAACTACTGAGCAAGCAAATTACGTATGATAAAAAAACCCACATTTGAATCCAATATTGAGGATTCCTAGTAAAACAGAATAATGCAGCAGATAAGATAAGCCAGGCCAGATAAGCCAGACCAGAGGGTGAAAAGCATACTTTGTTAATAATGGCAATGTGAAGCAGGGGGAAAATTCTGAATAATCATTAAAATGTTTCAAAGTTCAAGTGAGATTTGAGTCTTGCTCATTGCAGGGAATCTGGTTGTCTTTCCTGCAGATAATGTGTCTGTTGGAGAGACTGCATTTCCCCAGCGTTTGGAAATGTAATGTTTTGTTGGGAAAAAGTACCCCCCCCCCTCAAAAAAATGTAATATGGGTAACATTTTTACCTGTCATTCAGAGTTTATGATGCCTGTAGGTGGTGGGCACATCTCATTTCAGGTTTTTAGTGTATGCTGTGCGTTTCTCCCTTGCCCCCACCCCTACCCTGCTGTTACTGAGCATTTAGGGGAACGTCTATGCATTCCAAAGCCGTTTGATTGCAGGAGGGCAGCACTGATACTGCTTTGACCCATATGCTCTCTGGTTTTGTCTGGATCTTGTGGTTAGCCACTTTCTCTGGAGAGAAACATCCTTTGTGTTGCATAGGTACCTGTACAGCAACAGGAATTGGCATGAGGCACCCTGTGTGAGCTGCTGCCTGAGGCTCTACAGCTGTCTGTCTACGTGTGTGTGTTTGTGTGTGTGTGTGTGTGTGTGAGAGAGAGAGAGACAGAGACTCTCTTTTGTGCACAAATACTTGGTCTCAGGGTTTCCTGATTTAGACCCTGTTATTCAGCCACGCTACTTGAAGTGCTAGCTGATCGGTCTTGTGATTTGGTCTCTGACTGACTGGAACGTGCACAGGAAAAGGCTTGCTCTATATTTTCCACAGGGCTGCAGAGAAGCTCTTGGTTACTTGACTGTTTAGCTCTGTGATTTTCCTGTTGTTGCCTTTTAAAGGCATCTGTCTGTTCATAAAGGAAAATATGCTCAAGAGTTTTGATTCTGTGTGGCTCATTGACCCCCTGTAGAACTCTCTCCCCCTTTTTCCTTTCTGTTGAGATTCCTTGCTTGCTAGTTTTCCCAATTTATTCACACTCAACAGCATCATGTACCATTGCTGTTGAACTACAGGGCTGTGATTGCAAAGTGTGCGGATGATTTCATGCAAATATGTGTACCTTCAGAACTGATGGCTGTTCAGTACTATCAAGAGTGTTAACCTGTGGGGAGAGGTTGTGTCTTTCTTTCTTTCTTTCTTTCTTTCTTTCTTTCTTTCTTTCTTTCTTTCTTTCTTTCTTTCTTTCTTTCTTTCTTTCTTTCTTTCTTTCTTTCTTTCTTTCTTTCTTTCTTTCTTTCTTTCTTCCTGGCTGGTTGTTTTTGTCGTTGATATTTTTATACCTTTCCCTCAGTTCTCTGCAACTGCAGTGGCCCAGTGCTTGGAACTGAGTTCTTTCTCCAATAGATCCACTGCCTAAAAGCAAGACTGCAGCAGTTTCAATACTGCTTTGCAACTTCGACAGACTATGAGCTATGTTTTGTACCCTTTTTCTGATTCATGCAAATGAATCTCATAAATGTAAAATGCATAACCACAGAGTTTTGTTTGTATCCACGAGCTCCTGATTTCAATGTTAGGGCCCAAAACTGAAGTACATGAATTAAAAATAGATGAAAATACCTCTGAGCAGGTATAGCATGCCTTTCCCGTAACGATATTCTTCAGCATCAGGTATTAACAGGGAGGGCATTTCTCTCAAACTATGGCGTTTCAAGACAGACTCAATCTGTCCTCCCTTCACATTTTGCGGTGGTGGTGGTGGGGATTAAGCACTGGCATGCTGATAGCTTAGCTCTTGCTTTCGTTTGTTCTTTTTTTTTTCACTACCCAGTGTCTGCTAGGGTAGACAGATGCTGAGATTGTGCCATCTTCCGTCAGCAGCCACCTGGTCTGTCTGGGCCCGGAGGCTGAGAAAGTAAGCCTCTGTAGTATTATGCCGTGCCATCGGAACCTGTCATGCGTACAATTGCAATAAATAGGGCCATAAGCTTTTTATGAAGTCTATTTCCACTCTTGGATCTGGGATTTAATGCATGGCTGCTTAGAGAGGCTGAGGATTTCAGAGGTCAGCCAGGCTAATTGCGAGGCTGAGAGCTGCTCAGGACAAGCAAGGCTGCAGAATACTATGCAAGCTAGAGAGCTAAGCAGACGATGAGAGGAGCAAAGAAAAGGCCGTCCTGCAGGGATCTGGCTGCAGCTCTTGATTGTCTTACATGCCCATCCAGGGAACAAGCACGTTATGTCACATTACAGGTATTTTTCAGAAGCTGATCAGAAACACCTTGGGGTTGGAGAAAACGGTCTCTTGAAATCTCTGCGCTCGGTAAATAATGCAAGCTTTTTGGGGTCAGTGCCAGTCTCTAAAGGTGTGTCCTATGAGGAGAATGCAGCTTGATTTTTGTTTTCTGGTATTCATGTCTGCATGTATCAGTTGGATACAGAACAGTGTCACTAGCACTTTAGGTCAATGTAAAGTGGTTCAGTGCTCATGAAGATGCGAGACCTTCCTTAGAACACTTCTAAAATCGGATGGGGTGGCAAGAAGCATATAGAACGCTCTTGTCCGTAATGATAGCTCAAGATGGGTAGCCATGTTAGACTGTCTGCAACAGCAGAAAAGGTCAAGAGTCTAGTAGCATCTTAAAGATGAACAAAATTTGTGGCAGGGTATGAACTTTCATGAGTCACTGCTCCCTTCTTCAAATAAAGAGGACATTAGGTATCTGAAGAAGGGAGCAGTGAACATATGAAGCTGCCTTCTACTGAATCACACCCTCGGTCCATCGAAGTCAGTATTGTCTACTCAGACTGGCAGCGGCTCTCCAGGGTCTCAAGCTGAGGTTTTTCACGCCTATTTCCCTGGACCCTTTTTAGTTGGAGATGTCGGGGATTGAACCTGGGACCTTCTGCTTACCAAGCAGATGCTCTGCCACTGAGCCACCGTCCCTCCCCTTTAGTGGCTCTCCAGGGTCTCCAGCTGAGGTCTTTTACATCTACTTGCCTGGACCCTTTTTAGTTGGAGATTCTGGGGATTGAACCTGGGACCTTCTGTCCCTCCCCAAGTGACTAATGAAAGCTGATACCCTGCCATTTTTGTTAGTGTTTTGTTAGTGTTTAAGGTGCTACTGGGCTCTTGCTGTTTTCTACTTGTCCATAATGTTTATTCTACCCTCTTCTTATCATGGAGCCTTACGTCATGAAAGTTCTTGGCATGCCGGAGTTGGAGATGGTGGTTCCTTTCAAGAACAGGCTCAGTGATGGAAGTTTCCCTCTGTCACAAACACAGGCTTTATTTATATTGGAAGTTTCCCTCTGTCCTTGGTTTCCACCATGGTAGAGATTTCATTAGGGCCAATTCTGTTGTTTGACTTTCTGTTTTGTCTGCTAGTATAAAACATACACACAAAGTAGGCAGGGCCAGTGCTGATGGGAACTTGTGTGCTGCAGGCTCTCTGCACTCCTGTGCAAGAATCCAGATAGATAAGCAGGCAAGAGGACATTAAAGGGGTAACCTGTGACTTACAGACTTGTAAAAATATGCCATCTTCCTTGCCCTGAGGTGCTCGAGCAACTGCCAGACAAAGCACAAATACAAAGAGTAAGTGCTGACCATCCCTCAGCTGGCTGGGTCCGTGATGTTCTCCGTTGTGAACTAAGGTGCTGCTGTGGCCATAATCTTGAAAGCAGAACCAGTTATTCTTTCTTGTAGGGAAAAAGGATCGCCTGGCATTTAAGCTAACTCCTGTGCGTTCTGGACCTTGAAGGGGATTTTCCCAGCATGTGTTTGCCTCATCAGACAATGAGAAGTGCCATTAAGTGCATGCACTGGTAGGGGTAGCTTCTGACTGAAGCTTAGTTCAACTGTTGCATTAAAGGGTTCTGCAATCAGAGGTGTCACAGGGGACGCATCTCTAACATAAATGTTACTTTGTTGGGCCAAGCCATGCGTGCCATAAAATGTAGCACGAGGTACTAGAGATATAAACTTTATAAAGGTGATTTCAGATGCTAAACGGCAATATGAACATATATATGAACGTATGAAGCTGCCTTATACTGAATCAGACCCTCGGTCCATCAAAGTCAGTATTGTCTACTCAGACTGGCAGCGGCTCTCCAGGGTCTCAAGCTGAGGTTTTTCACGCCTATTTGCCTGGACCCCTTTTTAGTTGGAGATGCCAGGGATTGAACCTGGGACCTTCTGCTTCCCAAGCAGATGCTCTGCCACTGAGCCACCGTCCCTCCCCTCAGATGAATGATAATAGCAGGCTTGATTGAACTAGATGTGATATGCAGATGGATAGCAGGCATGGAGATACTAATGTTGTTAATGAGACAGAAAACCTAGATCTCAGTTCCACCCAGCAGGAGTCAATACAGGAGGATGCAAAGAACAAAATGGATGTAAACCTGACATCAGAAACCACAGTTGCTGACCTAAGTGTAGTTCAGTTGCTGACCTAAGAGCAGCCGTGCTTTTACAGAGGAATTTCAAAGGGAGATTAGAAAGAGAGACTGCTAAATTGCAATTGGTAGTTACAATTGATAATTGACAAAATGTTGGTCTTCAGTTGCCATGGGACTCCAACTTTATTTCCTCTCTCTCTCTTTCCTCCCTCTTCCTTCCTCCCCAAAAGAGGAGGAGCAGTCCTGGAGAAGGAAGCAGAAGTACATTCTGTCTCTCTCTCTCTCTGTCTCTCTCACACACACACTCTCTCTCTCTCTCTCACACACACACACACACACAGAGAGCAAAGAGTCACTAAGGGAGCTGGGGGAAAGCAAGTTATGGTGTGATTACAGCGGCAGTCCTGGAAAAGGAATCAGGAGAAGGAAGTTGCTTGGGGGATGGATCTGAGCCTCCTGGGGGCTGGATCCATACTGCAGACGGTATGTAATCTACATGTTATCCACTGTCCAAACCAGGGGTGGCCAAACTTGCTTAATGTAAAGATGGGATCACACTGGGAATTAGGCACAGTGGTATCCCAGCTTTTAAAAAGCTGGTGCGCTTTGATGTGCGCCACAGCAGTCAACACATCCTCCACCCTGCTGCTGGGAGAGGCATGGCCCACACATGCACAAGAGGAGCATTCAGACTGTTCAGAGAGCCAGGAAATGTGCCCTGCATGCATTTCAGAGATTTGCTACTTAAAAAATTCCTGGTAGCTATTTAATTCGAACCTAGCCAGTCCTAAAATGAGGTAAGTATGGGTGAGACTCAGGGAGTAGATGTGTGCATGTGATTGTGCACTTTAAATATGGAGAGGCGGTATGGTTAGGTTGGGCCAAATCTCTCATATGACCCTAAGAGCCACACAGAATAAATGTCAGATATCTGAGAGAAGGAAGGAAGGAAGGAAGGAAGGAAGGAAGGAAGGAAGGAAGGAAGGAAGGAAGGAAGGAAGGAAGGAAGGAAGGCAAACAGATGGAGGAGGGAGGGAGAAGTGCAAAGAAAACAACGTTAACTTTAAATGTGTTATCTAAGCTGCCAGCTGGCTTGGCTTGGAGAAGTGATTTAAAGAGAGAAATGCCTCTCCAAGCTGGCTGACAGGGCAATGTGGGTTTTGAGAGCCACACAGTATGTGTGAAAGAGCCTCGTGTTGCTCCTGAGCTGCAGCTTGGACATAAGAACGTAAGAAAAGCCATGTTGGATCAGTCCAACACTCCATGACACACAGTGGCCAAAAAACTCCAGGCACCATCAGGAGGTCCATCAGTGGGGCCAGGACACTAGAAGCCCCCCCAAGCACCAAGAATACATAGCATCTCTTCCCCAGACGGAGAGTTCCAACAATACGCTGTGACTAATAGCCACTGATGGACCTCTGCTCCATATGTTTATCCAGTCCCCTCTTGAAGCTGTCTGTGCTTGCAACTGCCACCAGCTCCTGTGGCAGTGAATTCCTTTCAAGAGCAGGCCCAGTGTTGGCCACCCCTTGTCCAAACTGTAGGCCTCAAAACTATAGGCCTCAAAGGTCACAGATGGAGCAACTACTGTAGTTGCCATGTTCAGCACACAACGAAGCATCTGTGTGAATGGAATTTGAGGCCTAACAGTAAAACTAGGAGGATTTCAAAATCCCATCAGATCTTTGGTAAGAACCTTTTAAAATTCAGAATTGTTCTCAGTATAGAGACTGATATAGTAGATAGGTATGGAAGTAACTTATTTTCAGCTTAGGTAAATCCCTGATTACATTCCTTTTCTAATTTTTGTGATGTCTGCTTATTTTCCTTGACAATCCTCTTGCCGTTGTCTTGAGAAGTGATGATGTTGTCATGGTAACCAGCATGGCTGCAGTCTCCTTGTGCAGCTCCTATGCAAGACACACCAGTTATCTAAAAATAATAAGCCCTTGCTCATTTCTGTGAGAAGCGGATCTAGTGGGATAGGAGAAGCAGATGTTCATGAGTGGAGAAAGTGAAGCTGGATGCTGGGACTTTTTGTCTTGACAAGGCTTTGAAATGTCAACTGTAACTTGTGACAGAAAGGTTGGGAGAAAAGAAAAATGCATGTGATGTTTAAGAGATAGCTTAGTACCAGGTCACCTGTCAACACTGAAGATATTTTCACCTACACAAGAATCCTGAGAAAGCGTATCGTTCCTATGAAGAAGGTTACATTAGGAATCAGATTGAAAGATAATTGGAGTGAAAACTGTGTGGCCTTTTATAGTGTAGCTTTTATAGTGGGAATTACAACAACCCCTTCATAAAACAGTGAAGTCTATTTATTCCTGTCAGCATAGTAACAAGGGAGCATCTAAGAAAGGTGCTATAAAAATTAAAATACCATCCTCCCTCGTATTTATTTTCAGTGCCGCGAGCACATTCATAAAAGTAGTGAAGTGCCCACCTTCGTCATTATGCAAATGTGTGTATCTAAAGACAGTCCACCAAAGTTCCTGGAGTTTTCAGGAGTGAGATCTGTCTTACCTCCCACTCACCAGGCTGTTCGGTTCAGTGTCTTGCCAACTTTTATTTTTTTTTGGTAGTGTGGGAAGCAACTTCTTAAAAAATCCTCTTCATCAAACTGAAAGCAAGATTGTGTTTTCCAAAGTGCCTTTTTCTAGAAGTGATTAATCATGTGACTTTCTTTCCCTCCTAAGGGTGCCATCTTTATCTTCTCTTAGGCTCTGACTGCACCAGACACATTTAAGTCTTCTGCATAATGGAAACAGGTTGGCCTTTTTTTTTTTCTTAATTCAGTGCCAAGAGCAGAAATGGTGGGAAGTTGGATTCACACAATTGACCTAAGAGATGCCCTCTTTTCGTCTTTTATCATAAGACTAGGCTTATATAGCCTTAAGCTGTTGCCCCATAAGCCTTTTATTTAAGAACTTCTGAAAGCAAAAATTGACTTGAGGAAGCTGGCAGGTAGTGTTTCTAAAATAGCCTTTAGCTGGATTCTGGTGCCACAGTAGAGAATTTCAGTTCTGCTTCATAATCAGTTAAATCTCTCCAAGTTTTTAGTCTGGCTAAATGTTGCTATCTCGAGCAAAGGAAACAACAGTTCACTCTGGTGCTGTCTGCATTTTATGTTTCCTTGTATTTGACTTGTAATTAAAGAAGCACTACAGGTATGTTTGTAAAACTGAGTTTCCTAATGATGCAAGGCAAACACATTTCCAAGAAAACTTTAGAATGATAACCTTTGCGATAAATTCAGCAACTTTTGGTTGTGCGTCTTTTTACCTCTGTATAGTACAGTACAAATGAAGTCAATAGTCACAAATTCTGATTCCCAATGGGATAGCCAAATTAGCAACCATCAATCAAACCCATAGAGCCTTTGGAATTCTGTTTGTACATTTGAATATTACCAGTGTTGCTCTCAGTTAGTCAGAAAGCCCATCCAGGCAACAGTTTTACTTCACACCTGCACTTCATGTTGGGTAAAATCCTCCACAGCTCTTTGTAGAATGATACATACAATAAAGTTACCTTCTCAGAATGTCTGTCTGGCTTCACACTGTTTCAGTGAGACTGTGTAGACTGTGTGCTCATAGTAATCTCAAACAAGTGTCCATAGTCTTCAACTCAGGCATACTGAACATAAGCTTTTAGGTGTGCTGTTGTCCGCTTTTGGAAGTGGAGCTGGCATGCAACCACTGGCTCAATGGTAGAGCACATGCTTTGTGTGCAGAGGGCCCCCATGTTCAGTCCCTGGCATTGCCAGTTAAAGGATCTCAAGCAGCAGGTGTTGACGGAGACCTTTCCCTGCCTGAGACCTTGGAAAGCTGTTGCCAGATACAGAGCTCAATGGACCTGCCATCTAACTTGATAAAACCAGCCTTGTGTGCTCAGTTTTGCAGCCAGTTGGAATTCCATATGACATTGGGATGTGTTTTTCAGCTCACCATATGAGAAGAGCCAGAAAGGGATGGTTGAAAATGCCTTTCCTCCTTGTCCCTGCTGTCAGACACTTCCCCTCTACTTCTCTGCCTGTGTTGTTTGCCTTTTTGCTTCCATCCTGTGTGTCCATTTCAGCTTCTCTTCTTTTTTTCTGCATCCCATGTTTTGAGGCCCCCTTCGTAGAGCGACAAGAAGCAAAGGAGGAGACACTTCCTGGACTTTTTAATACAGAGGTTTAGCGGGATGCACCTTTTTTTTTACTCTTGTGCGACAAGCAGCAGCTGTCAAAATGGTTTCCTCAACATGATTGTTATAACCCAGTCCTGGGTGGATTTTATTCCCAACACATTTGCAGAATGAAAGATACAGGAGCCTTGCCTGGACTTCTTACTGCAAGCTGCTTAGATGCTTCATAGGAAGAATTTTCCCACTATGGACCATGTAAACAGTGCTGCCATAGTCGCCAGCATAACACAGTAGATAGACTAGGATCCTGGGAGACCCAGGTTCGAATCCCTGCTCTACCATAGAAGCTGGCTGGATGACTTTAGGTCAGTCGCACCCTCTTGACCTAACCTATCTCATAGGTTTGCTGTGAGAAAATGGAAGGCAGGAGATATTCTACTTTGAGTCCCCCTTGGAGAGAAAAGTGGTGTGCAAATAAACACGAATGCATGCAGTATTGAAAGGCAGTATTGAAAGGAATTTTCTTTTGAAAGAAACTATGTATGTAGGGGTTTTTTTTTACTGTAGTACAGTATCTTTTAGCAGGAAAGAGGGTTTAAGCTTTTGCTCTTCTTCCTCCTGCCTCCTCGTTTAGACAGGGCTACGTACAAAATGGAGTCATGAAGATACATGTAACAGATATGCCTCTGCAGAAGTAAATTTAAGAGTATACTGGTGGAAGGGCCACGTGCACATGGCTATGCACGCAGAAGCATGTATGTGTAAGTCCACATTTGCATCTGTCTGCATAGCAGTGTTCTTGCCATTCATTGCCAGTAATAGCTGACAGCCTGATTTAATGGACAGCTCTGGGAATCCGTTCCAATTCCATCTTCAATCTGACAATGTAATTAGTGCCTCCCGCTTCCTTTCCTTCTCTCTTTCTCTTGCGCAGTGGTACAAGGAAGAGGGAAGGGCAGGGGGTGGTTCAAGTAGTTGTGCAAAACCCAAGCCTGCCTTTCTGGTAGCACACAGTTCCAAGGAAGGAAATGTGGTTGCAGATATGAGAAAGCCCCAGTGTGAGGTTTGGTAGTGAAATGAGCATATTGTGTGTGGATGGACCTGATCATCAGATCATGACTCTCCTGAGATACCCATCACTTTCATTCGCTTAGATCAGGGGTGGGGGACCTTTTTTCTGCCAAGGGCCATATGGATATTTATAACATCATTTGCGGGCCATAAAAAATGATCAACTTAAAAAGCAGTGCTCTGCTGAGGAGATTGATTCAGGCCAGCAAAATTAATGCAAATAATTGTTTTTCTATTTGAAGTCATGTGGGGAGAGCCTAATCTGGCACACACACACACACACACACACACACACACACCCCTGGCCCGTCGCTCTAGGCAAATTCCTAGGTCCAGGGCTTTTTTGTAGAAAAAGCCCAGCAGGAACTCAGTAGCATATTAGACCACGTCCCCTAATATTAGCATATTAGGTCACACAGTCATTAGCATATTAGGCCACACCCTCTGGGATAACCAAATGTAAACTGAACTGTGATAGTAACTTTTCCAGGCCCTGGAGCAATTCTGGCCGGCCATCCGGGCCTCAGGGAGGCTGCCGCACAGTACATCTGGGCCCTGTGATCCCTGCCTGGCCCTGGGAAGGCTGCTGTACAGTGCGGCTGGGCTCCACGATTCTCGCTGGCCATCCAGGCCTCAGGGAGGCTGCCACATGGCTCGGTTCAGTCCAGTTATCCCCAAGGGCCACACCAAGTGACCTTGAGAGCCATATACAGCCCTCGGGATGGAGATTCCCCACCCCTGGCTTAGATTATATTATATAGTGAATTCAGTCAGCTTGTAGGAAGCAAGAACATTTATTGAATAAGAGCAGAACTGAACACAAACAGGCAACACCACTCCTTATATCCATTTGGCCTGAGTTAAGTACTCCCCCTTATGTGGCCGCAATCCACTCTATTGGTCTCTTCAGGATCCTTCATTTGCATTTCCTGAGTTAAATGCCTTGTGTCCCAATTGGCTGGTTCTAAAAGAACAGCCAATCAGAATGTAGGCCTCAGGGTCCTGGAGGGCAATGAAGTATGCTTTTGGGTCAGCTAACAGACATAACAAACCAGCAGTCTAAACAACCAATACGCAACAGATTATATCTTGCTTTTATATCCTGGGGTACCAAAGTGGCTTACAAGAAGAAGAAGATATTGGATTTCTATCCTGCCCTCCACTCCAAAGAGTCTCAGAGCAGCTCACAATCTCCTTTACCTTCCTCCCCCACAACAGACACCCTGTGAGGTGGGTGGGGCTGGAGAGGGCTCTCACAGCAGCTGCCCTTTCAAGGACAACCTCTGCCAGAGACATTGTTCTCCCCTGCTCCATTTTATCCTTACCCCATAAGGCAGGCTAAGCTGACTGGCTCAAGGTCACCACCCACTGTTCTTCCATGGCAGAGGGCGGATTTCAACCTGGATCTCCCAGATCCTAGTTTGACACTCTAACCACTTCTACCATTCTGGCTTTCTCCTATGCTAAACAGGTTTCTAATGAGATGTGAACTGAACTGAGGTATTGTTTGGAAGAGAGGGACGGATAGCTCCTCTGGTGGCTGTAGGAGAGGATCTGGTTGTTCAATATTTGGCAAATGCTAATTGTACTATGGTCGCAAGCCACTCTGTCACTGTTTTTAGATTAAAGGAATAGAATTATATTTTGAAGGTAAAAAACAACAACACAGGGACAAACTCTCATCAAGAGTAGAATTGAGAGTTTAGGGGCAGCCTGTCTTTCAAGAGTTGTTATGCAAGCAAAGTTCTCCTATCTATGTTAGGAAAAACTTCCTTTGCTAAATTTCTTTGTGTCAGAACACTGTAAAAAAGAGATAGGAGTAGAGCCAGGAAACAAAGCCAGCAACCAGATCTTTGAGTCTGTCTTTGCCTGATGACATTTGGTCATCTTACCAGTTATGGTAAAAATGAAATGTACCTTCTGTTGGAACTGGAAAACATACAGATTTTAAAGCCACCATCTGTGCAATCCTAACCCTACTGAAATCTGTGAAAAGCTTCAGTTGATTTCAGCACCATGGGGATGTAGTGCCATGTTTACGTGGGAGTAAATCTTATTGAACTCAGCGGGACTTATCTTTAGGTAATCATGCACAGGAGTGCACTGTATGTTGTAACCTGCATTGCACTGTGGCCAAACCTGATACATCAATTTCCTTGACAGGTGCTCATCCAGTCTTTCTGAGATCCCATGTTCCTTGGCAGTCTCTACTACTCTTTTGTTGGGAATCTTTATGTATATAAAAGTACACTGCCTCCTGTTTGGTGGCAGTGGAAGAATACATATCCTTTATGGTTATTCTGGCAGTGATGCACCACTCTTCTAGACCAGGGGTGCCAAACTCATTTGTTATGAGGGCCAGATCTGACAAAAATGAGACCTTGTTGGGCCAGGCTGTGTGTGTCATAACATGTAATGCCAGGTAGCAGAGATATAAACTTTATAAGGACACAAACACAATTAAAGATTCTTTTTTTAAAAAAAAACAAAACCCTTAAAATAAAATATGCTTAAAAGATTAGCACTTTTTCAATATTTTGTTTATTTAACGGTTTCTGATAACTGACACCTCTTGCTCTGAATTATTGCATCAAAATCTGGAGACAATGTCTGTGCTGTAGCAATCTTGAGTATGCTGTTCAGGTGTGTATCTGTAAGTTGCAAACCTACTTTTGATTTATTTACATTCATTACAGAAATCTCATGGTCAGTGCTTTGAGCCTAAGATTCAGGTGAAAACTTGAAATGGCTGGACATTGCAAGCTTTTGTACATCATGTGCTGGTCAGCCAATGGAGAAAATGAAGGCTTTGCTCTGTAGCTCCTGTGCAAATGAGCAAGCCTGGCAAAGCAAGCTGTCATGCAGAAGGAAGTAAGAGACAGAAGGAAACAGATGACAGTGAGTTGCCTGTGGGCCTGATAGGAGTCTTCTGGGAGCCTGATCCAGCCCTCGGGCCACACATTTGACACCCATGTTCTAGACAATGTCTAATGAGTTTCATTGGTCTGCAGTCATGCTTTGTATTAATGTATTAATTAATTTGTATTAATTAATTAGAAGGGGTTCCATCCACTAGTGTGGAGCCCCCAGTTCTGACCGGTCCAAGATGTAACATCAGACTTTAGAATCCTTGTTACTTCTGGTATAGACTTGATTATCCACTGGCTTGCTTTCAGCATGGTGGAGGACAGGATATTGGTTTTAGCTGGAGATCAGACTTGGTGTTAAATGAAGTGTGGCTCTGCCTAATTGTCTTCTGGATGGAATGCCTGCTCTGCTTTGGTGAAACAGAAGCTGAACTAGAAGGCTAAAGCAGATTACAGGGTTATTGTGCCAGGTAAGACTGTGCTCTTCTGCGTTGTATGCCATGCAGAATTTCAATAGGTGCAGCTATGAGAAGCCATTCTGTACTATCTGCTTGTTATGCAGCTAGTGAAATGCACAGCAGCACTTCTAGGGGGGAAAGTAGACTGTTGTAATGAGACCTACTAGATTAGATCAAGGATTTGTCTTGTCCAGGATCCTGTTTTCCACAGTGGCTAACCAGATGCCTTGGAAGACCCTCAGCAATACAGAAATGAAAGTGTTCCTTTGTTGTTACCCCGTAGCAACTGGTATGCAAATATGTTGTTGTTAACCATTCAGTCATGTTTGTGTCTCTAATTATGGCTAATAGTCATTGGTGGACATGTCCTCCATGAATTTGTCCTTTATGGCCTTCTAAGCTGGGGGCCATTTCTAAGAGCCAGAGTGGTGTAATGAACAGAGCGTAGGGTCGCCAATCCCCAGGTGGGGGCAGGGGATCCCCCGGTTTGGAGGCCCTCCCCCCGCTTCAGGGTCGTCAGAAAGCGGGGGGAGGGGAGGGAAATGTCTGCTGGGAACTCTGTTATTCCCTATGGAGATTTATTCCCATAGAAAATAATGGAGAATTGATCCGCGGGTCTCTGGGGGGGGTGGTTTGGGGTAGAGGCACCAAATTTTCAGTATAGTATCTAGTGCCTCTCCCCCCAAAACCCTCCAGGTTTCAAAAAGATTGGACCACGAGGTCCAATTCTATGAGCCCCAAAAGAAGGTGCCCCTATCCTTCATTATTTCCTATGGAAGGAAGGCATTGAAAAGGTGTGCCGTCCCTTTAAATGTGATGGCCAGAACTCCCTTTGGAGTTCAATTATGCTTGTCACAGCCTTGATCTTGACTCCACCCCTATTGTCTTCTGGCTCCACCCCCAAAGTCCCCAGATATTTCTTGAATTGGACTTGGCAACCCTAACAGAGCGTCAGACCCAGGTTTGAATCTGGACTCTGCCCAGAAAGCTTGCTCAAACTTAATCTATCTCACAGAGTTGTTATGAGAATAAAATGGAGGAGAGAAGAATGATGTAAGTTGCTTTAATTCTCCTTTGGGAAGGAAGGCAGGGTGTAATTGAAGTAAGTAAATATATAAATACGTCTTGTGGCATTGAGTTAAAACTATGTTGTGTTGATTGCAGCAGTTTAAAATGTGGGAAGGAGTAGATGGTTGATATTAAGGAACTGTTGAGGTTTCTACTTTGAATGTGGAGGGGGGGGGGGGTGTTTGTTTTTTACAATTCATTCATTTGGTGTATCCCAGTAGGCGTTATCTCATAGATCACTTCCAACATAGTGGTAGGAGGTTTATCTTCTGCTTGATTCTGGTGCAGCAGGCTGTGAGAGCAGACTTTGAGTGAAAGGAGCTCTCTTTGGAGCTAAGCCTTGGCACAAAGCAGTTGGGCAAGTGCCTTCCCTTTCCCTATTTCCTTTTGATTGGGAAGGGTTGGGCATAGTCATGTGCGTGACTGAGGGCAGGTAGGGACAAGGTCAGACAGGCACTGAACAGGTAGTCATGTGAGGCCAGTTTGCAGCCTTGTTACAACCTAGTAAAATATTAGCACTGTGCAGTAACAATGTGAAAGTTCTGAACTTTCACCTAGAACAAGCTTCTCTTAACGGTAGAAAGAGGTAAGGGCTAAAAGCAGAGCTTGAAAGATAAGTTAAAGCAGACAGAGAAGGGAAAAGACTTGTGTACTGAGAACTCCACTTCCTTGTACTGCTCTCTGTTCTTCCCATGACTGATATCACAACACCGGTGGGAATCCTTGTAAAGGAAAATGATAATTTGCAGTGATTTTTTTTTTTTTTGGCTTATACACCTTAAGTTAACTCGCTTGGAAATGATGTGTAGCATCACTAAGACATTCAATGAGCATGTGGAGAGGAGAGGTTGGTGGTGCGCCTGCTGACTGTACACTCAACCACCTATTCACGGGCCCCACATTCATGGAACCGACAGCCTGGATTCCAACAAAACTCTCAGCTGATGCGAATGGATATTCATGACTTCTCTGCCTCCTGCCGAAGCCCAAAATTCCTCACATGGAAATTATCAGTGGAATTCAGCCCACCATGTGTACACACAAATATACATGGGCTTCCATATGCGTAATCCGGTTCCTGAAAAACGGATTTTCATGACTTCTTTGCCTCCTGCTGAAGCCCAAAATTCCTCACATGGAAATGATCAGTGGAATTCAGCCCACCATGTGTACACACAAATATACATGGGCTTCCATATGCGTAATCTGGTTCCTGAAAAATGGAAGGACACTGTGTACGTTCCACACATGACCTTTGTGTAAGTTAGGACCCTTGAATATGGGAAGTTGGAATTGGATGTGATGAATCCATGCTGTTACTGATGGCACCATTCTCTGCTGCTAAGACGGACAGAATTCTGACTCCCTCATGCATTTATTCACCTAAGGCAAATGACTGAATTGAGCTTTTTGTATTTATTTATTACATTCAATTTATATCCCGCCCTCTCCGCAAGCGGACTCAGGGCGGCTCACAACATTATACAATACAATACAATCAGTTCAATAAAACATATAAAACCATTTGCACTGCTGTGGCAAGAGAAGTTGCTTCCGTGTTGCCAGCGTACAAATAGGAAATTTCAGCAGTTGATCAAGTGCTCCTAGTTTTAGTGTGTTTGGATTTGCATCTTAAGATGAGAACATGAGGTGTCCAGTTTTCTTGGAGGGCTCTGGCCCTTGCTCCCTGTCAGAAACTGTTGGATTTTTGGATTCAAAAAATTATGTGTGGTAGTTCCCTGGAGAAGGTCCCAAATGTTGGGGGGGGGGGGGAACTGGGAGTCTTGCTTTATTCTCCCTTGGATTCTGGGTAAATTATAACCGGCAGTGGTCATGATGCTGGTGGCTACAAGCTGCTCTTTCTTTTCGATGGCCTCTTCCGGATGCAGAGAATCTATCTGAAATGGTTAATCTCTTGTGTGTGTTTATCTGTGTCTGCTTGCAGATCCACAGTCATCTTAACATAGTCTGGCCAGACTGCTGAGTCTTGTTCCCGCTCCTTTTACAGTATGGGCTGCTTGCCTAAGGAAGCCCAATAATCTCTTCTGTCCTGCTCCTTTCCTTCTTTGGTCGTTCTAACTGCTCTGTGCCCTGGCATCTACTCCCTCGTTCCAGAGCCCGAATCTATAAGCTATCCCTTCCAGTTCAAACAAAAATAAAAGCAGTAGGAGAGGAAATGCCCCCTGACAAGTGTTTATTAGCACTGTATTGCTGCAAGCCTCTTGGGGGGTACTGATGGAGGCCAATCAGGAAGGTGGGAGGAGTTCTCTTTTATTGATATCAGGTTGTCTCTGCCAGCTTGTAAGATGGATGCCAGCTGGCTGCCTCGTTACGTCTGGTTGGTTTCTCAGCTTCAGGAAAATGGAAGTGTTTTGCAATGGCAAAGCCCCTCCCCCCTTAAAAAACTTTAACTGGCCAAGAGATAGTCATTTTATGAGGTCACAGAAACTGGGGAATTGACAGGGGCTTCTATGTGACGTTAGGATAAGAATGTAATAGGGGCTGAGCTTCCTTATCCACAGCACATACGTGCTTAACATTTCATGCAGGATCTTTCTGCTTCCATGAACTTTGGTGTCTGGTTTGTGATCTTGAGAAATAAGGAAAGCAAAAAAACAAACATGTATTTAGCCCTCATGGTTAGAAAGGTTGGCCGTCTGGTCAACCAGGCTGCCAAATCTGTTCTTCAGCCTGGTATGGTCACTTGCGTGGTTGGTATCCGAGAATCTGCACAATTTTAGATTGTTGTGCTTCCCATGCAGCACTGACCCCGAGTCTTAACACTACTGAGTGCTACCGTGTCTTTCTTTTCCGTGCTGAGACTTTATCTTTAGAAGGTGCAGACAGTTTGAGGAAATGTTCTGATAGCATTTGCAGAAGACTCTAGTATTCATGGAACGAAGTTTCCATGAATCTGTACTTGTGCCATGACTCCCTATGCGTCATAGTCCTTTTGCCCCTCGGACTGTGGGCTTAGTTCTCACTGAAGTGATAACCTGTGTCTGGTAGAGTTATCATTTCTGGCTTGGGAGCTTCCTGGAGATTTGAGGGATGTACCTGGGGGGTAGAGACAAGGGAGGGGAGGGATAGGGTTGCCAGGTTATACCTTCAGTCTGGCAGGGGCGCCTTGTGATCTTCTGCCCCGCTCGTAAATGCTCTGAAATGTGGCATGATGACATCACCTGGAAGTGACATCATCATGGTGATGACGCTGTAGGTTTTATGCAAAACGTTATGATTTGGGGGCATTTGTGGGTGAGGAGGAGTCTACCTAAGCAGGGGAACCCCCGCCCAGACCAGGGGGCTGGCAAACCTAAGGAGGGAGCTCAGTGGGGATGTGATGCCATACAACCAACCCTCAGAAGCTGTCATTTCCTCCAGGGAAACTGATCTCTGTAGTCTGGAGATCAATTTCAATTCCGGGAGAACTCCAGGCCCCACTTTGAGGATAACCCTAGTAACCCTAGTGCCTCTACTGTGCCATTTCAGACTGTATGTGGGACCTTAAATGAGTGAATGCTCATCAGTTTTGTTTAAAAAAGAAAGAAATATCTCCTGACATCCTGTTTTCTGTCTGGGAGAGGGGTTACAGCTTAGCATATTTGCTGACCATGTCCTGAGGACAATTGTGAGTCTACTCAGAATCCTATTCAAGATTATTCAATGCAACATAGTCCCAGGAAAGAGCATTGTGTGCAGGGGATGTGATGGACAGAAGAACATTAAATCACGTGAGCTCCATTTTATAATGTAGGGGTGGTCAAACTGTGGCTTGGGAGCCATGTGCTTTACACGTATTGTGTGGCTCTCAAAGCCCCCCCTGCCCTGTAGGCCTGCTTGGAGAAAGCATTGTTCTCTTTAAATCACTTCTCCAAGCCAAGCCAGCTGGTGGCTTGGAGAATGCATTTAAAGTTGCTTTCTTTCCACCTCTCCCTCCCTCCCCATCTTCCTTCCTTCCTTCCTTCCTTCCTTCCTTCCTTCCTTCCTTCCTTCCTTCCTTCCTTCCTTCCTTCCCTCCTTCCCTCCTTCCCTCCTTCCTTCCTTCCTTCCTTCCTTCCTTCCTTCCTTCCTTCCTTCCTTCCTTCCTTCCTTCCTTCCTTCCTTCCTTCCTTCCTTCCTTCCTTCCTTCCTTCCTTCCTTGTGGCTTTCAAACATCTGACACTCAGCTCTGAAACATTTGACATTTATTCTATGCGGGTCTTACATTAAGCGATTTTGGCAACTCCGTTATAATCAGAAGTGCTACAGCCCTGGTACAAGTTTATTCTCTCTGTGAGACCAACAACTTCTCCATTACTACCACAGTAGCATTCTAAAAAGCTGATAATATGTAAACAAAATAATATATTTATTAGTGGGGTGGACAGTATGATATCCCAACTTTTCAGGTTTTAAAAATAATTCATAGGTTCTGGTTTGGATATGATATTGTGTATCCCAGGGGTGGCCAATGGTAGCTCTCCAGATTTTTTTTGCCTACAACTCCCATCAGCCCCAGCCAGCATGGCCAATGGCTGGGACTGATGGGAGTTGTAGGCAAAAAACATCTACCGTTGGCCACTCCTGGTGTATCCTAAAGATCAGAAATACAAGGCCACTGTTTCTCATCAGTAGAAGTTAAAGTTGTGGCATCTTAGTTTGTACATAATTTCAACATGCAAGAGTATAAGCATGATGGTTTAGTTGAAGGCTGAGGCCCACTTAACTTGGCAGTAAATCCCATTAAACAAATTGTGGGGGGGGGGTGGGGGGGGTGGTGGTGGCAAGGTGAACTACTGATCAAACACAGCCTGAACTTTCCAAGAGCAAGGGCTAGTAGTTACTACACAAAAATCATGTTTCTGTAGAAGATGAAAAGCAGCTGTCCATGCTGTTTAGTTAGTGAAGTTCTAAATTGTTAAAACATGAGTACTGAACACGTTTCAGATGGCTAAATAGAATTAAAATTACTGTAGAAAACTGCTTATCAGTGTTCTGTCGGTGAACCTTGTAAGATGACATCTCTTGGATCCTAGTGTCTATTGTTAGTTTCTGAGTTTTATGGGAAACCTAATGTATCGTTTTACAAATCTGATTTTTAAGAACATGGAATTTATTTTTGTGATTAATCTGCTTTGGATAGCAGGTTAAAAGTAAGATGGGAATGGATATGTGACTGTCTGGCAGTGAAGTGCAGTCAAAGTCTAACCTCCCCCCAGTTGTATTTCCCCGCTGAGGGACCATAACCCGGCAAGAATCTTGCTGACTGCTTCTTCCTGTGGGTTGACGGGCAGATGACTTTAACTAGTAGTGCGAGATCAGAGGGAACTCCAAAGTGAAAACCCTGAGCCACAGAAAAGGGGTCTATTTGACCTCCATCATCTCTGTATAATGGGTCTCTGAGGGGGGTTTCATTTCAGCTGAGAAGAAAAAAAAACATGTCTTCATGTTTCAGCCTTGAAATGTCTTCATGTTTCACCCTTGAAATGTATTCAGCCCTGAAATAATAGAAGGTCAGGCTGAGGCTTGGCTTTGAACAGGCTCTCCTATTGGTGACAACCAATCTCAATCTGCCCCACGGGGCAGCTTTCGAGTGAAGACCTTCTCAAGCACGGTGGAAGTAGTTTTGACACACTTTCTGAGGTATCTGTTTGCAGTGTATAGAATGCAGGGGTCGTTTTGTAGAAAAACAGGTGGTGGAGCTCATTCAGGGATTGTTATGCAGCTGCACCTACTATTCGATGGACAAGGAGGTGGAACTCTCAGGAGAAGGTGGAACTCTCAGAAAGGTTTAGAAGCTGCACTCCTGTGAGCTCCCACTGGATCCGAGGCCTGATAAAATGCATGTTGAAACTGCTTCTTCAACACTCAGAATATCTGCCAGTCTGTCTTCACTAGGGGTGGGCACAGAACACAAAAATGGCGGCTTGTTTCATTTCATGGCTTGTTGGGTTGTCCGATTCGTTGGTTCATTTTGTATTTTTTTCCGTTTCCCAAACAATTCGTGGTTTGTTGGTTTGTTCAGTTTGGAAAGACACAGAATGGCCTGAATGGGCTAGAGATGCCAAACTTGTAGCAGGCTCTTCAGCGGACTCTCCTCTACCTGCTTGCCAAGTTTGATGCAAATTGGATTTTGGGGGGGCTGAGCTACAGCTCCCCAAAGCAGCCCCCCCCCCCCCAGTAAACTGCTGTCCTAGGAGTATGTCAAGCTGGGGAAAGAAAGGGAAGCCACCCTGCAGCTTCTGGTCTGTTTCATCCCAGGAAGATTGGAAACTGACTAGAAGCAACAGCTCTGCTCTCCTCAGCCCCCTGTGCTTCAGGTCAGTTTCCAGTAGAAGAAGAAGAAGATATTGGATTTATATCCCGCCCTCCACTCCGAAGAGTCTCAGAGCGGCTCACAATCTCCTTTACCTTCCTCCCCCACAACAAACACCCTGTGAGGTGGGTGGGGCTGAGAGGGCTCTCACAGCAGCTGCCCTTTCAAGGGCAACCTCTACCAGAGCTATGGCTGACCCAAGGCCATTCCAGCAGGTGCAAGTGGAGGAGTGGGGAATCAAACCCAGTTCTCCCAGATAAGAGTCTGCACACGTAACCACTACACTAAACTGGCTCTCTTAACAGAAGAACAGGGGGCCGGGGAAAGCAGAGTTGTGGAGAAGCCACAGGGGGCTGGGGAAAGTGGAGCTGTGGCGTCTAGTCATTCTCCCTAGGAGGCGGAGGACATCTTGGGTGCTTTCCCACCGTCCAATCAGGGAGGCAGGAATCAAAACTTCCTCTTCCTGTGGCTGTGGGGAACCACCCATCTTCAGTTCCTTTCCTGCCTCGACAGGGAGAGCATGTGCTTAGGATAGGTCCTATCCCTTTAAGTGCCTTTCCTTTCAAAAAAAAAAAAAAAAAAGATCTTTCTTCCTCCTTCCTTCTATTCATCTTACCAAGCTTTCTCTGCTGCTTCTTTGAATCCTTATTCACCTGCCAATACTTCTTCCTTGCTTCTTTGCTTCTTGGCTTCTCTGCTCCTGGGGATTCTCGAATCCCCCCCCCCCCCGAAGAGAAGCGGCGCGCCGGCGGCTCGGGCTGCACTCAAGCCGCGGCGCGGAACAGATGGCGCGCAGGGCAAAGGACGCTTGCCCCAACGAGGACTCGGCTGCCTGCGCATCGCGCGGGACCGAGAGGCCGCTTCCCGGAGCCGGCATGACCACGGGGCTTGCCGCGGCTGCCGGCAACGTGCCCTGTAGGGGCAGAACAGGGAGAAGATCCGAAGAGGAGCGAGCGGAGCGGAAGCGGCGCTGGTCGTCCTCGGCAGCAGAGGAGACTTCCTCCTCAGAGCGCCGCCCTGGCCACGAGGGCCATTTTGAAAAGCGCAAACGCGCACGGAAGGACGGGGACCAGCAACTGAGCAGCCTCCAGGGGCGGGGAACCCCCCATGCCAACCTCCAGGCGGGAGATTTCGACACCTTCTAGGTGCAGCCGCAGCAGGAGGCCACGCAGACCCTCCAGCCCCAGACGGGCTTGGGTAATGTACCCATGATGGGACCTTCTCTGTTTTTCTGATTTCCTAGAATCAATCAGGCAGACTGTAGGAGCTGCAGTTGAGGCAGCCACCCTCAAGAGGCCAAGGCCCTCTAGCCCACCCTCTCCTCCCGGGTCCCCCTCACCCAAAAGGTCTAGGGAACGGGGCTCCCATTACAGGGTCACCAGAGACTCCATAGCCGGTGACTCCCTGGAGGGCGAGAGATCCCAGTACTGGGATCACTCAGATGAGTCAGAACAGGGGGAAAGGGAGGAGGGCGAACTCATATCGGATGAGGAGATAGAGGGTACGACTGTACCAGAACCCTCCTCACGCTTCTTCAGGGCAGAGGAGTTCCAATCCCTCTTACCCAAAGTGCTGGCTGCTCTGGACCTCCAAGGGTCGCCAGAGGACCAGGAGGTTGTCAACCCCCTGACTAGCCCCAGGAACATACCCAAGGGGAACTCAGAGTTCTTCCCCAGGCACCGACCCTCTGACAGGATCTTCCCCTTTCCAGAGTTCTTCGAGCGCCAGCTAAGAGCCGAAGGGGCAAAACCAAGTACCAGCAGGCAGGTTCCCAACTCTTTTAAGAAGCTATATGAGCTACCTGCCTTTGCTAATAACTTACTGCAGGTTCCCCTGGTTGATGCACCTGTGGCAGATCTACAGTCCCAGGGTCTACTAGCAGAAGATGCAGAGTTCCCCACTTATGGCACAAGGTATTCCTTTAGCAAGGACTTGCTCCAGACACTGCTACATGAGCAAGCCTCAGCCCTTTACGCCAGAAATTTTCTGTCTTTAGCTCATCCCATTTGGGGAATTTGAAAGCCAGAATTCTGTGGAACCTCAGGGAATGGTAGTCCCGCATGGGCAGGCAAGGTTCCTTTGTCTCTGAACCTCCCCCCCCTACCCAAAGGAAAATCTAACATCTAGACTTGAATGTCTCTTAAAACAGAGAGATCTGGCTTTATTAGGTTTAAAGGTAACAAGGGCGCCTTTTCCCTTGACTAAATAAGAAAACATACAAGCAATGACTTGGACTACAATTAGACCAGGCCATTTCTCCAGGTGAGGCCTGGAGATCTCCTGGAATCCCAGCAAGGGTTCCAGCCTGCAGAGTTAGTTTTCTCTGCAGGGTAATGGGAGCTTGATGTAATATATTTAGGTTAACCCTTTAAAGATGCCAGCATCAAGTACCTGAGAAAGAGAGATTGAACTAGTTTTTATTCATTCAAAGCATTTATAGCAAAATGTAAGAAACTGACCAGTTTTAACTTTCAAATTGGCTGAATGAAAATCTGTGAAACTCCCAAGTTCATCTTTCTCTCTCTTGCTTATAAAGTCAGGAAATATTTATTTCCTCAGTTCTATGAAATTTAAATGGTATAGCCTCTGAGCTTGTACAGAGTGCCTGCAGATTAGCCCAAATAGAACTGGCTAAAATATGCAAATGCTCAGCACTCCTGCCATCAGGAAGAAATGCTAATTGTTCTCCCTCTTGCTCAATGGAAATCTGTAGCAGTAAAGATTTGATAAGCAACTAAGGCAAAGGAATAGAATTTTAAATGCATTGCCCTGAGAAATTAAATTTTTGTTTATCTCAGGTCTCCTTAAGGTACAAGCAACTCAGTGTCTTTGAGAGAAAGCCTCATTTTCTTATAGACCTATAACTAGCCAGTGGCAAGAGGAACCACAGTTTTTGGTTTGCCACCATTCTTGTACAGAACTTATCCCAATATCTTCCAGTGGATGGCTGGCTAGGAAAGTTTTCTTGCAGAGCCTCAGAAAAGATCAAATTCAGTGTTTGTAATATAAGAGGTGTTGCCTCTCCTTCTCAAAGGTCACAGTAACACAAGACAGCTAACCTCAAATGGGCAAGTTTGTCATTTAAATCTGAAAGTACAGAAAGTAGAACCTCCAGCTGCAGGAGCAGCAACAACTAATGTAGTACTGATTGGCAAATCTCATGCAGACCCTCTTGAATTAAACTCAGCCAAATTCAGCTTGAGTTAAAGAAACTGGAAAGAGTTACAATTTTGAGTCCCACCCAGGCAGAAAGCTCATTATTCTCCTCCTCCACCTTTCCTTTGTAAAAACTTATCAGGGTCAGATAAGAGTACTGGCCAAATCCATTGTGTCTGTTTTTAGCCTTTGTTAAGGTAAGCATTCACCTAATCCAAGAGGGAAAGAATTTTGGTTTGTCTGTTCAAACCTTCCCCTCCTTTCACATCTGGAGGGGGGGGAGGGTGGAAATAGTGTGGAAATACAGTTGAGGTATTTTTTGTGCTATTTTGAATTCTCATCTTCTGATTTTGGGTCTAAAAAGATATAATTTCAAAAGTTGTTCATTACCAAACTTTTTTAATATTGCAGTCTCTCACAGAGACAGCCTCTTCCCAGCCAGAGAAATACCTGGATGGAAGATGTGCATACTACTTTGTTTTTTGTAAGGTTGCCTGTCTCCAGGTGGGACTCTCCGGTTGGGGGGCAACCCTCAACGAGATCCCAACACAGGGCCAGTGGTCGACCAGGGAATCGAACCTCCCAATCAACCTACTAGAGCTTCGGGCAGTTCGCCTAGCCCTCCTACACTTCCAGGACCAGGTCTCAGGCCAACACGTCCTAGTGCGAACGGACAACATAGCAGCGAAGGCCTACTTAAACAATCAAGGGGGGTCCAGGTCCAGCTCCCTCTACAGGGAGGCCGGAAAACTGTTCGGCTGGGCAGAACTTCATCTGAAGTCAATAAGAGCAGAACACATCAAGGGGGCGCACAACGTGCAGGCGGACTGGCTCAGTCGAGAGAGCATCCAGGCAGGGGAGTGGTCTCTCAACAGGACTATATTCCTACAGATAGTGGATCACTTCGGCCCGCCAACCCTGGACCTCTTCGCATCTCCGCAGAATCACCAGCTGCCCCGGTTCTTCACAAGGTACTTTCACAGTCAGGCGGAGGCCACAGACGCCCTAACATCCCCGTGGCCTCAAGGTCTCCTGTATGCCTTCCCGCCAATCCCGGTCATCCCAAAAGTTCTCAGAAGGATCAGGTCGCTGGGGGCAGAAGTCATCTTAGTTGCGCCCTGGTGGCCTCGGCGTCCCTGGTTCTCTTCAATCCAGCAGATGTCAGCGGAGAAACCCCTCCACCTACCAACCGGGCCGGACATGCTGCTACAGGGACCAGTGTGGCACCCCCGCCCAGAATGGCTGAGATTGACCGCGAGGAGGTTGAGAGGAGATCGCTACTAGACCTAGGGTACACCAGCGAAGTGACGAATACCATCTTAGCATCCAGAAAGGAATCCACGACGCGGATCTACAACATGTCTTGGAAAGCCTTCCACAGGTGGTGCCGGAGAAAGAGTGTGGATCCATTACACCCTACTGTTCCCAGGGTGCTACAATTCCTTCAGGATGGGCTACAGTCCGGCCTGAAGCCAGCCACCCTCAAACGCCAGATCGCGGCACTGTCATCAGTACTTCAGCAGGTGGATGGTGTATCCCTGTCGTCTCACCCTCACATCCGACGGTTCCTTAGAGGGGCTTCCTTAAGCTCCCCACCGCAGACCCATCGGTTCCCGACCTGGAGGCTGAACCCAGTGCTGACCGCCCTAACAGGTCCACCCTTCGAACCGCTCATGCAAGTGCCCTTAAAGATGCTTCGCATGAAGACGATTTTCCTGGTGGCAATAACATCGGCCAGAAGGGTCTCCGAGTTAGGAGCTCTATCTGCTAGGAAGGAGCTATACGTGTTCCACAAGGACAAAGTCGTACTCTACCCGGATCCTACCTTCCAACCAAAGGTGTCATCCAGATTCCACCAAAATCAAGAGATCAACCTACCATCCTTTTGTCCGGATCCCAGACACCCCAAGGAACGAACCTGGCACACCCTGGACGTGCGCAGGGCGATCAAAGTCTACCTGATTAGAACAGAGTCACTACGTAAGTCAGACTCTATGTTCATCAATATCTCTGCACCCAGATTGGGGCAAAAGATGTCCAAGTCGGCCATTAGTCATGCCATTAAGCAGTGCATAGTGGAGGCCTACAAGGCCTTGCACCTCGAGGTTCCGCCTGGGATCACAGCACACTCGACCAGAAGCGCAGCCGCCAACGCAGCCTTCAGCAGGAACGCCTCAGTCGAGGAAGTGTGTAAGGCAGCTACGTGGTCGTCAATCTCCACCTTCGTTCAACACTACAAGCTGAACTCTTACGCGTCGGCGGATGCGGCCTTCGGTAGACGAATCTTACAGCATGTACTGCCTGAGTAGGGCGATCCCTCCCTAAGTAACCTACTGCTCTAGGAGCACCCAAGATGTCCTCCGCCTCCTAGGGAGAACGACCCTTGGCACTTACCGTGAGGGGTCCTTCTCCTAGGAGGAAAGGAGGACATCTTGCCCTCCCATCTATCGCCCTACCTCGGGCAGCTGAATTCTCCACTGTACCTAACTACATCTCTACCAACATTTGATGGCCTTCGGGCCTGTTCCCTACTTTTCCTATCAATAAAGTTTATACCTTCGTCGATCGCCCATCTCCTTTATGGGCACCGACAGACTAATAGTTGTTGTTGTTTCACTTGTTAGAAGTTTTTATTTTTATAGATACAGTTAACGTTATACTGCTGCTCGGAGTCACCCGAACTGAAGATGGGTGGTTCCCCACAGCCACAGGAAGAGGAAGTTTTGATTCCTGCCTCCCTGATTGGACGGTGGGAAAGCACCCAAGATGTCCTCCTTTCCTCCTAGGAGAAGGACCCCTCACGGTAAGTGCCAAGGGTCGGTTTCACTGGAAACTGACCAGAAGTGCAGGGGCTGGAGAATCTGCCAGGGCCAGGCTGTCTGGAAAAATGAATCAAACATCAACCAAATGACATGCCAAGAAAAAAGACTGGTTCGTTTTCATGTCCAGGTGTGCTGGGATCATTTTAACCAGTTCAGAACAAACCACAGATTGGCTGTTTTTAGCATGAATCACAATTTGTGGTTCGGTTCATGCCCATCCCTAATCTTCACCTTTAGAGTCACTAGCATTAAGTGACTATGATGCTTCTGAGGATATCCTGTGCAGTAGGCCACAGAAAGAGGTTAACTACACAATCTCTGTGGAGCTGCGATGATGTTGATCTTATTGTCTTCCCACTTGCTCTCCTTAGAACCCACCTGCCTTCCTCCCTCCTAAAATATCTGGATCCCTAAGTATCTAAGATGTTTTCTTGTGACAGTGGGAAAGTTTTTCAGAGCATGCACAACGAGGTCTTTGCTGTGAGGAGGCAGGGAAGGTGCCAGACAAGATGTGAAGGATACACAGCTGCTGTACTGATTACAGCCCAGTTTTCCACTGCAGTCTGATCTTCCAAAGTATACTTGGGAGCCTTTTTCAGAGGCAACCTACAGGTAGATGAATATTTGTTGACTGCAACAACTTGGAAAGAGGCAACCCTGCAGGATATTTACAGGAGTTGGGTCTTGTGTGAGTGTAAGCGCAGTGAGATCCCCTCCCGCCATGGATGCTGGATAAGTGTGAGAGAGAGCTGGCAGTGGCACACGCTTTTATTATCTTTCAAAGGAACAACAACAAAAATGAGTGTGTTTCCCTACATACCCCCACATCCCATTTAGAATCACCTTGTCTGGCTGAAAATCCAGGGCCTGTACTTCTTTTAGCGTGTAGTCACTATCCTTTCTAGTTGTGTATAGTCTGTTATCTGACTGCGGCTGCATCTTCACATAATTAAACACCACAGTTATTGCTACACAATAGCAATCTTTCTTAACTGG
>NC_083227.1:154588506-154688506 GCF_032191835.1 Heteronotia binoei
GCCCTGCCTGAAACAATGGTGATGTCAGGGTGTGTGGCCTAATAAGCAAATTAGTTCTTGCTGGGCTTTTTCTACCAAAAAAAGCCCTGGTCCTGTCCATACTGAGATCCTTCTCTCAAGTAGTTTTTGCCCCAGCTGCAGCCTGGAGATCACCTAGAATTACAACTGATCTGTAGACTACAGAAATCTGTTTCCCTGGAGAGGATGGCTTCTTTGGAGGGTGGGCCTTGTGGCATTATACTCCACTGAGGTCCCTCTCCTCCTCAAACCCTCTTCACTCCAGCATCCACTCTCAAATCTGCAGGAATTTCCCAACCCAGAGTTAACAGCTCTGCTCTCAAGTTTCTCATTTCTCGGTCCCTTTTCTAAATACAGAAATCTGGCATCTTTCTTCGTTGAACAAATATGTGGTCCTAAATCTGAAACACAGCTCAATAAAACAGACAGTCAGTGATATTTTAGAAGCTTATCTATCATAGGGAAATATGAAATGAAGAGATCGTTCATGAGCTTTATCCAGTGTTGCAAATGCCTAAAAGCTTAATCAAATGTTAGTGGTTTGCTCTTGAGTGTACAAACAGGGAAATGATGTTACAGATCATTCCAGTGGTCAAGCAAACTTTGCTTAACAATTCATTTTTCACTAGCAATTAAACTCTCTGTAGGTGGGGGTCATGATTCATACACGATTAGCTTCCTGCGTTCCTGCTCAAAAACAGCCCTGATCAACAGTATCAAAACCATACAGAAACAGCACTTAGTTTAGAGTATCACCCCAGGCACTAAGAACCATTAAAAGCAGAGTGACACAAAGGTCTGTGGAAAGAACTATGAAGAAGACCTGACCCATCCCTCCAGCTTTGACTGTAGTGGCAATAATTTGAAAATTCTTATCATGTGACTAGAGCAAGTATATGACCAAAATAGGAGAGGGTCCATCTTTTCAACGTTTTAGTCATTGCCCACATTTGAGTGATGAGTCAGTTGCCAGAGGCAAATGGATCAGATCACTACACTCTCATGTCCATAAATCGACTGAATCTATTAGGAAGTTCAATCTGTACATATAATTATATATATTATATGTCGATAATATTTGGCACAGGTAAGACACTTACACGCCTCAATCTTCAAATTCTCATGCCTGACTGAAGGGAAATGCCTTGGATGCATGCCCACTTTTAATTGCTAGTGAAAAATGAATTGTTAAGCAATCACTAAATTATTGGCAGTTGTCCTGCTGCAATGTCAAGTAGATACACGTGACTACTTCCAGCAATGATTTTGAAAGATTCTGGTCACAAGGGTTAACTTTGAGGAAGTCAGTTTTTCTTGACAGAAATCCAGACTGAACTAGATTCAGCCAGGACAAGTCTAGTTGTTCTGATATGCTGCCCTTCTCTACTTGTACAGTAGCTCCAGCTGCTAGGTCATTGTATTGATTTATTTGCCAAGACATTGAAAGGACTGCTGCAAAATACTGTCAAATATAGGGATTCATAGCTCATCAACAAAAAGTGTGCGCGTTTCTCTTCTAACTCTGCTGGATGTTCATACAGTAAGAAAAGCGAAAGCCTTTGTTTCAAGTTTTGTTAGCTATACACGAAGTAAAGAATCTCGGATGATCAGTTTATAGTTTTGCAAATTGTTATATTGTTTTATTATATTGTCTTGTTTTTAAGCTGAATTGTTGTTTTAAAATGTTGTTAGCTGCCCCGAGCCCGTAAGGGGAGGGCGGGATACAAATCTGATTAAATAAATAAGTAAACAAATAATTAAGTAAAAGAAGATCCATTCTGTTTGTATATAGCCAAATAAACCAACCAACTACATTAGAGCAAAACTGGTTGTCCTTTGCAGTCATTAAGCCTCTAAGTTTATATTAATAATAATAATAATACTTTTTATTTGTATCCCACCCTCCCCGCCAGGCTCAGGGCGGCTCACAACATATGAATATAATATACAATAGAACCATACATAATAAATACAGTTACAATTATAAAATCTGCATTAAAACATTAGCAACTTACATTAAAATTAACATTAGTTATTAGTTAGATCATATCTAATTAACATTAGATATTAGTTATCTCTTACCATGAACAAAATGTTTTCGAACACACACATACAAGATGACTGTGGATAAAGAACGCTGCTTTGAACCAATTCATCAAAATTGTGTCTGAGGCAGTATGAACTACAAAGAATTTTTTTTTAAAAAAATGATTTGTGTGTGTGTGTGTGTGTGTGCGCGCGCGTGTGTGTGTGTGTGTGGGGAGAGAGAGAGAATGAGAATGAGAGAGTTTGGGATTGTGATAGGGAAGGAGAGAAGCACGAATGAAGATCAAGGACAGCGATGGCCATTTTGATTTGTGGGTTACCCAGACAAATCCATCCAAGGTGGGTCTCTACCACGATTTCAGCCTTTGTGAGAAAGCTCTACAGCTCTAGTACAAACCCCACCAATAAGGAATTAATCCACAAAACATGGACACTTCTTTAAAGGACTGAATAATGTGCTCTGCGACACGTGACAGAAAAAGTGCTGCCATGTGCTCAGCCAAGAAATTAGGAATAATTAATCTCCTGATTAATCCCCTTGTCAGATCTATGTCAGCAATAAATCCAATTTGATACAAAGGCTGAAAACTGGTATCATCACGACATAGCCCAAGCAGCAGTGAGGCTGAGCAGACAGGTTAAAACGGATAAAAGGAAGTACTTCTTCACCCAAAGGGTGATTAACATGTGGAATTCACTGCCACAGGGGGTGGTGGCGGCCACAAGCATAGCCACCTTCAAGAGGGGGTTAGATAAAAATATGGAGCAGAGGTCCATCAGTGGCTATTAGCCACAGTGTGTGTGTGTGTGTGTATATATATATATATATTTGGCCGCTGTGTGACACAGAATGTTGGACTGGATGGGCCATTGGCCTGATCTAACATGGCTTCTCTTATTTTCTTATGTTCTTATAACATTGGGGTGCAAGTCCAGAGTCACTCTAGCTCAGCAGAAGGACCCCCTCAATGTACACTGAACCTAGAATTGGGTAAGGTCTGTCCAGCCTACTCTGTTCCTTTACTTCATTCCCTACCTGTACGTTCTGGAAACTATAGTTTCCAGAACAGTTAACATTAATGGGGGGGGGGGGGGAGCTAAAACCATTACATTCAGAGTCTAAAATTACCTAACTGTACAGCTGGCTGGTAATCTTCTGCTAAGAAACACTGATATAAACTCATTTTGACAGGATAAGTAATAACCTTGGTAAATGGCAATTAGCTTTTATGCTATCTAAGGCTGTTTCCAGACAATACTGTTATGAGCAAAAGTAGCAGAAATGCAGCCCCGATTCTCATTAAATGTTTTCTGCTGTACGGGTTTTGAACTGCTAGTGTCACTTAGCTACAACAACTGCGTATCCACATCCTCATACCAATCCTGGGAGCCCTTGTAGACCAGGAATGGAACTTACCCCCTTCCCAATGTCCAAACATGAGATTTACGGGTAACTGGTAGTCTGATTTACAGTATCAATTACCTGAAAGATACGGGGTTGTCCATAGTAAACCTGTATCTTGCAAGAGAGCCACATACAAATATCGCTGAATGAGGCTGAAGAAAAATGGTATGATCCTGCCTTATACTGAATCAGACCATTTTACCATCAGGATCGGTATTGTCTGCTCAGACCAGCAGAGGTTCTCCAGAGTCTCAAAGCAAAGGTCTTTCACATCACCTACAGTCCTTTCAACCGGAGATGCCAGGGGTTGAACCAGGGACCTTCCACATGTAAAGCAGAGGACCGTTAAACCACAGCTCTTCCCAAACAATTACAGTGTGCAGACCTAGTTTTCCAGTATTTTGTGAACCTGCATTTGGGCTGTGCCATTCCAGAGTGCAGGTTAGGCTTCCCAATCCCCAGGTCCCAGCGGGGGATCCCCCGTTTTGACAGGCTTCTCCCCGCCCCCAGCCAGCTGGCCGGTTGGGGAAGCCCCGCCCCCACAGTCATCCTGTAGTTTTAGAGCTCCTGCAGGTTTAGAAACCTGCAAACAGTTTTTAAAATGTGTGCCCTCAACGCTGAGCAAAAAGTAGGAAACAGGAAGGGCTTCATGGGAAAGGACCAGTGACAGTTTCCTCAGAGAATGACCCCTCCCTTTCTTTTGCTTTCATTTTCAGAGCAAGTAAAGTTCTGCAGGAACAAGACCCAGTAAGTATTTGTGTGTGTGAGAGAGGGAGGGGGCAGGGGATTCCCTGGTTTGGAGGCCCTCCCCCCCTCTTTAGAAAGTGTGAGGGGGGAGGGAAATGTTTACTGGGCACTCTATTATTCCCTATGGAGAATGATTCCCATAGAGAATAATGGAGAATTGATCCACGGGTATTGGGGGCTCCGGGGGGGGGGTATTTTTTGAGGTAGAGGCACCAAATTTTTAGTATAGCATCTAGTGCCTCTCCCCAACCCCCCCCCCCCCAAGTTTCAAAACGATTGAACCAGGGGGTCCAATTCTATGAGCCCCAAAATATGGTGCCCCTATCCTTCATTATTTCCTATGGAAGAAAGGCATTTGAAAAGGTGTG
The DNA here is from genome assembly GCF_032191835.1 of Heteronotia binoei. Lineage (NCBI taxonomy): Eukaryota > Metazoa > Chordata > Lepidosauria > Squamata > Gekkonidae > Heteronotia > Heteronotia binoei. The sequence goes on from NC_083227.1 coordinate 154,593,091, forward strand.
CTGCCTCTTTAAATGTGATGGCCAGAACTCCCTTGGAGTTCAATGATGCTTGTCACATCCTTGTTCCTGGCTCCGCCCCGATGTCTCCTGGCTCCACCTCCAAAGTCTCCTGGCTCCGCCCCCAAAGTCCCCAGATATTTCTTGAATTGGACTTGGCAACCCTAGTGCAGGTTGTGGGTAGGGTCACATAATGTAATGCATGGGAAAAAACAGATAGGAACCTGACATGTCAAGGAAGGCCTATTCACACTTTTAGTTCAGTATCTTCTGTTCTGGTGCACAGTGGCTCTCCAGAGGGAGAGAAAATGCTGCTACCTGAGGCTTATTTAACTGCTGGGGATGGAAGTGACACTTTCTCCACACGCTCTAGCATTGAGCCAACACAGGCTTCCCCCAACATTTTCTATTACTTTAACCTCTACTATTTGACTTCAGCCCAAAACAATCTCTTTACCAACGTATGATGTTGTCTTAGAAAACATCAGAACATCAAACCATCTAGTTCCATTTAATCTACCCTGACTGACAGTGGTAGGGCTGCCAACCTCCAGATCTCCCATCTACGGCAGATGAGGCAGCTAGCACCATACCTATCCTCCCAAGATCTGGCTTCAGTGATCCATGCAATGGTCACTTCCAGGCTGGACTACTGTAACTCGCTTTACGCTGGCTTGCCCCTGAAACTGATCCAGAAACTGCAGCGGGTGCAGAATGCAGCAGCTCACCTGCTGACTGCATCACCTATATGGGTGAGCCTACGGCCGGCGCTCCGCAACATGCACTGGCTGCCTATAGAGTACCAGATCTGTTTCAAGGTGTTAGTTTTGACTTTTAAAGCCTTGCGCGACCTGGGACCAACATACCTATGGGACCGTCTCCTCCCATATATGCCCCAGAGGTCACTTTGCTCGGCCTCCCAGGATCTTCTGATAGTCCCCGGCCCAAGAGATGCCCGTCTTGCCTCTACCAGGGCCAGAATTTTTTCAGTCCTGGCCCCGACCTGGTGGAATCAGCTCCCTATGGAGATCCAGGCTTGCTGGTCTTTCGTAGGGCCTGTAAAACGGAGTTGTTCCGCCATTTCTTTGGATGAGGCAGGCATCTATCCATCTATTCGATCGGTTGGCCTCCCCCTACGCCCCCATGGCCCGCTGCACTACTGTATATTGTGACATTACTTTTGCGCTATGCTATCTTGCTTCATATCACCTTGCTGAACTAACCTGTTGCACTTTACCAAATGTTGAAGCTGATGTTATTGTGATTTTTTTTGTGTGATTTTATCTCAGATTGTTGTACTTCACTCTGAGCCCCCCAAAAGGGGGAAGAGGCGGAATAGAAATCAACTAATAATAATAATAATAATAATAATAATAATAATAATAATAATAATACAGTTGATCTCCAGACAACCAAGACGAGTTCCCTGGCAGAAAATGGCTGCTTTGGAGGATGGCATTATACCCTGCTGAAGCCCCTCCCCTTCCCAAATGTTGCACACCCCAGGCTCCACCCACCCCCCACCCCCATCTCCAGGTATTTCTCAACTCAGAGCTTGCAATACTAGGCAGCAGCTTTCCAGAAACTCAAGCAGAACTCTTCCTCACTCCCACTACCAAGATCCTTTCTGTCTGAACTTTCTGCCTGGATAGTATGTGCCGTACTACCAAGTCACAGATCCTCTCTCTGTATACAAAAAACTAGAAGCAGGGAGAAGGATATAGCCTAGCCTCCTCCCTGCTATGCTGCTTTTCTATGTGAAAGGGAGGTTTTGTATTTTGGCAGGATGTTAAATGGAGGAATCGTCCATCCAGTTTGGTGGAGAACCAGTTTGGTGTAGTGGTTCAGTGCGCGGACGCTTATCTGGGAGAACCGGGTTTGATTCCCCACTCCTCCACTTGCACCTGCTAGCATGGCCTTGGGTCAGCCATAGCTCTGGCAGAGGTTGTCCTTGAAAGGGCAGCTGCTGTGAGAGCCCTCTCCAGCCCCACCCACCTCACAAGGTGTCTGTTGTGGGGAGGAAGGGAAAGGAGATTGTGAGCCTCTCTGAGACTCTTTGGAGTGGAGGATGGGATATAAATCCAATATCTTCATCTACCTCACAGGGTGTCTGTTGTGGGGGAGGAAGGGAAAGGAGATTGTGAGCCGCTCTGAGACTCTTCGGAGTGGAGGGCGGGATATAAATCCAATGTCTTCATCTACCTTACAGGGTTTCTGTTTTGGGGGAGGAAGGTAAAGGAGATTGTGAGCCGCTCTGAGACTCTTTGGAATGGAGGGCGGGATATAAATCCAATATCTTCATCTACCTCACAGGGTGTCTGTTGTGGGGAGGAAGGGAAAGGAGATTGTGAGCCTCTCTGAGACTCTTTGGAGTGGAGGACGGGATATAAATCCAATATCTTCATCTACCTCACAGGGTGTCTGTTGTGGGGGAGGAAGGGAAAGGAGATTGTGAGCCGCTCTGAGACTCTTCGGAGTGGAGGGCGGGATATAAATCCAATGTCTTCATCTACCTTACAGGGTTTCTGTTGTGGGGGAGGAAGGTAAAGGAGATTGTGAGCTGCTCTGAGACTCTTCAGAGTGGAGGGCGGGATATAAATCCAATGTCTTCATCTACCTCACAGGGTTTCTGTTGTGGGGGAGGAAGGTAAAGGAGATTGTGAGCTGCTCTGAGACTCTTCAGAGTGGAGGGCGGGATATAAATCCAATGTCTTCATCTACCTCACAGGGGGTCTGTTGTGGGGGAGGAAGGGAAAGGAGATTGTGAGTCGTTCTGAGACTCTTCAGAGTGGAGGGCAGGATATAACTCCAATATCTTCATCTACCTCACAGGGTGTCTGTTGTGGGGGAGGAAGGGAAAGGAGATTGTGAGTCGTTCTGAGACTCTTCGGAGTGGAGGGCAGGATATAAATCTAATATCTTCATCTACCTCACAGGGTGTCTGTTGTGGGGGAGGAAGGGAAAGGAGATTGTGAGCCATTCTGGGACTCTTCGGAGTGGAGGGCGGGATATAAATCCAATATCTTCATCTACCTCACAGGGTGTCTGTTGTGGGGGAGGAAGGGAAAGGAGATTGTGAGCCACTCTGAGACTCTTTGGAGTTGAGGGCAGGATATAACTCCAATATCTTCATCTACCTCACAGGGTGTCTGTTGTGGGGGAGGAAGGGAAAGGAGATTGCGAGCCACTCTGAGATTCTTCGGAGTGGAGGGCGGGATATAAATCCAATATCATCATCTTCTTCTTCTTCATCCCAGGACCGTCTGAAGTCCAGTTAGTGAGACCCAGATGTCCAGCCCCAACCAAGTCAGTGTGATGACATCACCAGGGCTAGCTGGCTCTTTAAGCAGCTTGTACAGTCTGCGTTGCAGAGTTTTGAGTTTGGATTTTTTTTCCCATTTGGGGATTTGTCTTACAATATAGATGAAGTAGGCACAGCCTGTACAGAGAAGGGAGTGGGTCTTGCTTGACAGCATGATAAATAATGCAATCTTACTGCGAGTCATCACATCTCCGAACCTCCACGCCCTGCAGTGCTGGCTCTCCACTTCATTCAACTCTCAAAAGGCCCAGCAAAAAAGTGCAATCCTAGGCGTGCTTGGAAGCAGACACCCCTGGAATAAATGAGACATGTTTGATGAGAAAATGCTTTCGATCAGGGCATAAGTCACATAAGTGCAAAGCATCCAATAAAAGATGCAACGATCTTTTACCTTCAATGCGGTGCAAACAGATTGTTAAAGCCTTCTTGTTGACAGCTAGCTGAACAGCACAAAGTATATTCATGGTTCTATAGAGCCAACCCCTGCCCCTCAGCCTCTGCTCTCAAGACTTATAGCAGTAACACACCTTTAAATATATATTGTACAATAATTGTGCATACCTGGCAGTCAAATTCCCTTTGACGGAACACAGTCACAGAATTTTATCAGCTCAGATATATTTGATTGTGTCATTTTTAATTATCTTGCACAGACCGGCTATATGTACAGCTATTTCTCCCCTTCCTTGATCCTGGATTGTATCTGAAGGTGCAGAAGCTGTTCAGGGACAGAACTTGCGAGCTATCTTCCGCAACCCGCTATGCCACCCATTGAGGGTTCTGAGATTCTATTGAGGGTTCTGAGATTCTTTTGAGGGTTCTGAAGAAGATGAAGAAGATATTGGATTTATATCCCGCCCTCCACTCCGAAGAGTCTCAGAGCGGCTCACAATCTCCTTTCCCTTCCTCCCCCACAACAGACACCCTGTGAGGTGGGTGGGGCTGGAGAGGGCTCTCACAGCAGCTGCCCTTTCAAGGACAACCTCTGCCAGAGCTATGGCTGACCCAAGGCCATGCTAGCAGGTGCAAGTGGAGGAGTGGGGAATCGAACCCGGTTCTCCCAGATAAAAGAGTCCGCACACTTAACCACCACACCAACGTGGCTCTCCAAACTGGTTCTGAGATTCTTGGGGACAGCATGGGACACTGCTGTAACAGGCATACAATTCCTCTTGAGGCCAGAAGTGCTTCTTGTTTGCCGTTTGGATTCTACCCATTAACTTCATAGCTATGCTTAGATTGCATTCATTATTTTAAAGTGTAGCCTTTGGAACAGAAAGAATGAAGACTAGAAACAAAACCTGCATTTTATCAAGCATATTCAGAGACAAGTATTCAAAGAGTCATGGTTTGTAATTAGTGATAGATTTGTCAAAGGGAAAATGTAAACTAATAGAATTGAAATGAAAGATTTCTGCAACTAGAACAGGGACTTATCCTCTTTACAGCGCATGTCGTGGTTCAAATAGAAAACTGCAACGATTAAGCAGGTTTGAAAATAGTTTAAACTTGTACCACAGAAATGTCCTTGAAAAGGGTCCTTTTGGCAGACAGAACACTTTATAGTCATCTGTCTTCCTTCACACAGCTAGCGAAGGCGTCCAAAACGCTAATTGTATCAGAAAGATAAAAGATGACAGGTCTTAGGAAAAAAGAGAACTTATCAGAAGAGCCATGCAAAGTCTTAAGACTGCTTTTCATTATTATGAAAATGCAAATAATAAAAAAAATTGAAATGATAGTAACGGGATAGCTTTCACTACATTCCTCCAATAAGTACAAATTCCTCCAATAAGTACAAATACGTAGCAAACATGTACAGATGATCATGAATGCATGTTTGTGGCTGGCCCAGTGAGGCTCAGTAATGTGGGGACAAGGTAAGGAAGATCATGAGGGTAGAAGCCTATCAGGGAAGGGACATTTAACACATGAGAGCTGTGACTTTTCCTTGGCTGATCAGCAGTGTCGATTGGTGGAGTCAGGAGCACAAAGCTAGTTCCTGCCCCTCTAGTGCTGGGAGCATTACAGAGTTCACCTAGAGTGGCAAAGACTTTTGAGGCATCTAATGAAAAAGAGAAGTTTCAATAGAACTCAATAGAAACATACAACACAAATAACAACACAAATAGGAAGACAGACCAATAAGAGTAACTGGGCGTATGCCGAGCAGAACAACAAAAATCTTCACCCCCTGGAAGAAGATGAGGCTAGAGGGAGGCAGACAAATCTCCTTGGGGAAGGAGATCCAAAGTTCCAGTGCCGTGACGAAAAAAGGCTTTTTCTCAGGTTGCCCCCCATCTAGCCTCAGATGGCAGGCTAGAGATTCCAGAAGTAACTAGAATGGGTGGGGGTAGGTTCATGTGAAAGAAAAAGAAGAAGATATTGGATTTATATCCTGCCCTCCACTCCGAAGAGTCTCAGAGCGGCTCACAATCTCCTTTCCCTTCCTCCCCCACAACAGACACCCTGTGAGGTAGATGAAGATATTGGATTTATATCCCGCCCTCCACTCTGAAGAGTCTCAGAGCGGCTCACAATCTCCTTTCCCTTCCTCCCCCACAACAGACACCCTGTGAGGTAGATGAAGATATTGGATTTATATCCCGCCCTCCACTCCGAAGAGTCTCAGAGCGGCTCACAATCTCCTTTCCCTTCCTCCCCCACAACAGACACCCTGTGAGGTAGGTGAAGATATTGGATTTATATCCCGCCCTCCACTCCGAAGAGTCTCAGAGCGGCTCACAATCTCCTTTACCTTCTTCCCCCACAACAGACACCCTGTGAGGTGGGTGGGGCTGGAGAGGGCTCTCACAGCAGCTGCCCTTTCAAGGACAACCTCTGCCAGAGCTATGGCTGACCCAAGGCCATGCCAGCAGGTGCAAGTGGAGGAGTGGGGAATCAAACCCGGTTCTCCCAGATAAGAGTCCGCACACTTAACCACTACACCAAACTGGCTCTCCAGGTGATCCTTTGGGTATGCTGGTCACACGAAGGTGATCCTTTGGGTATGTTGGTCACAATCCATATAGGATCAATATCAGTAACTTGAATTGAGTCCGGAAGCAAACTGCAATCCAGTGTAGATGGAGCAAGACTGGAGTGATACGATGCCCATGACTTATTCCAGTCAACATTCTGGAATATTCTGTACTAACTGTAGCTTCCAAAAGCAGCCCAGAATCTAGTGCATCTCAGTAACCTAATCTAGATGTTACCTGGGCATGCACCACAGTAGCAAGATCTTTCCCACACAGGCCAAGTTGCAGCTGGCTCATCAGTGGAGATCAGTGGGCTTCAGCGGGAGGCAGGCAAGTTCCATTTTAACCTGGATTTAACCTGGATCCTGCCAGTTCCGCAGGACCTGCAAGACCTTCCTCTTTAGGATGGCCTTTACCTGACTGAATGATTGATGGACTCGTCTTAAGTGATTCCGCCATCATACATACTCACGTCTAATAGAATAGCACCAGAAATGTTAATTTTAAATTGGAATGTTTTAAGTTGAATGTTGATTTTAAAATTTGCTGTTTAACTTATTGTTCAGATTGATTATGTTGTTAGCTGCCCTGAGCCTGCTTCGGCAGGGAGGGTGGGATATAAATAAAATGTTGTTGTTGTTATTATTATTATTAACATTCTTACCTGGGAAATTATCTAATTCTGTACAAGGCAACTCTTCTCTGTCACATTCTTGTCTCCCAGACACTTTATCTACCACCTCTTCCTCATACTTCCCTGAAATCTGTGCACTTATTAACATCTTCATTGTAGCTGTGCAACATAAGACTGAAGAAAGCTCTTCATCAGGCCTCTGTCATACATGGGGGTTACAATATAAGTTTTTCTTAAACACTGAATAGTGTAAACTGTCAGAAGTGGCAATAATTCTCCATAAAAACATTGTCTCTGTCTATATCCTCTTGTATAAACAAGAGAATCAACAGCAAGAACAACTCCACTTATGGCGCTAGCGCTTGTTCAGCAACAGCTGTTCAAACATTTGTTAAATCACTTCACAGCAAATAACATCACCGTGCCACATGGTTGTTCTTCAGTTAATCTTAACCATAACACTATTTAACATAAACTAGGAAACATATGCTATGCGCAAGCTGGAGGGAAGAGAGTCTCACCTTTACGTATAACCTTATTATGGGCTCCTCAGATAGGATCTATTGGTGTAATTGTCAGCCGTTTTCATATTTGAGAGGATGGAATGTTGAAATTATCTAAAACGTTGTCCTCTAGACTTGGAGTTCAATCCCACCAATATTTTCCATGTGTGAGCAGGGGATGGAGGGCGAGGTATCTGCCAGTTACCCACTCCCACTGCAGACCTCAGACATTTCCTTGTGCTGTTATTGGGATCCACATCACTATCTGTTCTAACACGAGAACAAAACAGGAGTCGATTGCACCTTTAAGACCAACGAAGTTTTATTCAGAACGTAAGCTTTAGTGCGCATGCACCCTTCTTCAGACGAGGAATGAGGTACAGTAAGCAGAGACACATATAGCTGGTGGGGTATGGAATGCCAAGGGGTACCAAAGTTAAAAACCAATAGCAGAACAGTAAAATTAACAAATTGAGGAAACCTTTGATCTGTGTTGCATTAGCGTGGGAAACCATAAAACAGTAACAGGTCAGAATGTGAGAACGCCTGTTAATTATTCTATTGCTAATAAACCTGGGTCAAAAAGAAGGCATTTCTTTCCCAGAAGTTTTTTTCCTGTCCAACTAATTTACCTTTTAACATGTAACATAAATATATACATCATTCTAGTTTGCCATTAGGAAAAAATACATTAAAATATAGTGGGAGATGGGTTTAGTATATGTAATGAGATAAACAGCCAATATCCCTTGTTTGAGTATGTCAATATAAAAGCATTATTCTGACAGGAAAAAGGAAAGGTCCCCTGTGCAAGCGCCAGTCGTTTCCGACTCTGGCGTGATGTTGCTTTCACAACGTTTTCACAGCAGACTTTTTACAGGGTGGCTTGCCATTGCCTTCCCCAGTCATCTACACTTTCCCCCCAGCAAGCTGGGTACTCATTTTACCGACCTCGGAAGGCTGGAGAGCTGAATCCGGCTTCTGCCGGAATCGAACTCAGGTCGTGAGCAGAGAGTTCAGACGACAGTACTGCAGTACTGCTGCTTTACCACTCTGCACACTATCCTAAAAGAGAAATACATTGGAATACTGTGGATATATCGCCATACTTGGTGAAAGTGAGTTTAGTATATGTAATGAGATAAAACAAAACAAAACAACGTCTCTGTTCAGTCCTGGGGAGGTGTTTGTTCCAAGTTTCATAACAGTTTGTAATTCAACAATTTCCCTCTCCATTCTGTTCTTGGAATTCTGAGAGTGGGTTTACCATCCGTAATGAGATAAAAAAAACCAATATCCCTGTTCAGTCCTGGGGAGGTGTTTCATAATAATTTGTAATTATTATAATTATAAATAATCGCTTGGCAGTGCCATTTTTCTCTGTCAGCAAACTCAGTCTCTTAATCCAAGTTGAAAAGTAGCTTAAAGATCCAGTTAGTCCGTCATTCCAAATCTCCTCCAGTTGTGATTTTAAATGTTAACATTTCAGTTGCAGTCGGACGAGAGGGACAAATCTCTCTAAAATATATCTCGTTTATGTTCAGACCATATTGCAGCCAAATAATAGTCTCTTTAACATATATCCAATTATAATCCGGGTCGATTTAAGTATTTGTATTCAGTCCAATTCAAATTGTTACCAATACTGAAGATTGCTCTTTAACTTTTCAAGGCCTCATTCACAGGAAAAGTAGGCATATAATTGACCTCTTTCCCTTCCTTTGAGCTGCCCTCTTGTTGTTATGTAAAACGACCCATTAGCCAGTGGTATTGAAAGCACACTTACTTGCCAAGTAGAATTGCTATGCTTGGGGTAGAGGAGCGATACATCAAAAGCTTATTGAAAGGAGCGAAAGAAAGCAGTCGGGCGATCACCTTTTTCTGCTGCAGTCAGCTATCATGGCGACGGAGCCTCGAGACATGCAAGAAGGACAGGAGCAGCTGCTGCTGTGCCCCTAACTTCCTGCAAAAGTTCCATGCCAAAGGAAAACCTCTCCCGGATCTTCCTATGGGGTTGCCACGTCTATGGCACCCCTCCAGCTGCTTGCTTCAAAGGTGCCACACAAGGACGATCTGCGGACACCCCTGAGCTCAAGGCAATGTAACCTGGAAGCCCAAGTTTGATAATTAAAGTGATCCTAAGATCTTTTACAATGCCATTATCACTGAGAGTTAGACTAATATCTGGTTACTGACATATCTAATTTTATGGTAGCTAGGGCCTCTCTCTCTTGTAAGGATAGCAGATGTTCATATTTTTGTAGATCTCCCCTTGTTACCTGTAAAATATATGTGCCTCCTTTAAAACCTGGTTTTCTTTTTCTAAGTGGTATTCTCCCTCCACCAGCTGATCTTCTGCCCAGCTCTAAGCTCTGATCCTCTGGCTAAAAAACAAAGTACCGGAGCCCTTCAGCTCCAGCCTCTGGCCATGCCAGGCCATAAATACCTGCATGTAGACTGCTGGACCAAGCCTGGCAACCAGCAGGAGAGTTGTGGGTGGACTTATGGGGAGCATGTTGATGATGTCATTTATGTAGACATCCTGAAAGTGACAGTGGGTAGAGAAATTGCAGAAACTCTCTGGAAGCCTTATCATGGTGGTGTCACTGCTAGGTTATTCAAAAAAGAAAAGACCAAGGGTTTGACAGCCCCATGGAAAGAAAACAAACTCAGCAAGGTATTACTCAGCTGCTGCTAACTGACAGAATCTACTCCAGTTCCTCCCGTTCCAGAGGGAGAGGAACACACAGATCTCTCTTTTTTCCTCTCCGCTTCCAGTTACAAAAGATAGGCAGTACACATCCTCTGCACTAGATAACTATTGATCTGGTTTCGCATATGGCAGTTTCTTAGCGTCTAACAGACTTACAGCATAAGTGTGAAAATGGGTCTCCTCCAAAGACAGTTTGTTTAATTCGATTTATACCACCACCACCACCACCCCCCGCCAAAGTGGGCTCAGGGCAGCTTACATCAAAATCTTCAGGCAGTGCACATCCTCTCATTCACCTCTACACTCTGGTCTGCTCCAGGAATACTAGCCAGTCTGAACAAGCGTTGTTCATTTATTTAAAACATTTTATCCCACTTTTTCCTACTGTGATCAAAGTGGCTTACAAATATAAACATTCGCAAACAACGCTGTAAAATTGCAACATGAGAATAAATCAAAATGCACTGAAAGTCTCCTCCTGCTATTTCCATGTTTACAGACCAAGCAACTTCAGTCTCAAATGCCACTTCATGAATCAGCAAATGCTCACTTATTCATTCCTAGTTTTCTGAATTTCAGGAAGGTGCAGTACGGCCCTAATTACTTGTGTTAAAAAAAAAAAATTCCCACTGAATAATTCAGTTTTGCATCGCTTGAGGGAAAATTGTTTTAAATGATATATCAAATGTGTCCTTACAATTTTTATTTCAGTAGATTCCCCCTGATGAACCTGCATGTAAAACATGTAGGGGTTGTACAATTATTTAATTTTAAACAATTTTTATTAATAACATATGGTTACAATATTTAATTATATCCTTGCTATCTCTAACCCATATGATATTTTCAATCCCCCCTCCCTCCATTACTAGACTTCCGCCGAAATTATATACTTAAGTTCAATTATAAAGGCACCCCTAACCAATCTAAAGTCAATGTCTTTTTTTTTCTCCCATTCATATTAAAAAATTATCCAATGTCTTTTTTACATTCCACTCTTGCTCTATGTATTCTCTAAATTTCTTCCACTCCTTTTTAAACAGATCCAAATCATAGTCTCTTAAAGTTCTTGTTAGCTTGTAGGGGTTGTACAATTATTAAAGATGCTATTTCCCTCTGCACCAATTTGTTTCTTCAACAAAGTTTGAGGAAAGCCCAGATGTTGAGACCACTCCTGACCTCATCAGGCAGGCCATTCCATAAGATGGGGCCACAACAGAGAATGCACGAGTACACCATCTGCAGTGTGATACCTCCAGGAGTCTCTGCTCCAATGAACAAAGTTCACACTGCAGAGCACAGGAAAAGGTGTTCCCACAGATATGAGGGACCATAGTCATGAAGGGCTTTCTTTATGACAGTCAGCAGCTTGAATTGATCCCAGTTACTGATGTGCAACCGATAGTAGCCCTGTTCATGTTACAGCAAACACATGTACATCCTGCCTGTATATGTATACTTCTATGGGAAAGAAAGAGCCAACATAAATTCACCTTACCATTGAAACTAGAAGCCAGTACATAGATACATGTAAGGTATGTATCACTCATTCAGCTTTAAATGCACTGAATATAACAAGAGAAATACTCAACACATCTATAAAGAACAATCAAGCGCAATGTGTATATGGACTAGGAGAGCCAGTTTGGTGTAGTGGTTAAGTGTGCGGACTCTTATCTGGGAGAACCGGGTTTGATTCCCCACTCCTCCACTTGCACCTGCTGGAATGGCCTTGGGTCAGCCATAGCTCTGGCAGAGGTTGTCCTTGAAAGGGCAGCTGCTGTGAGAGCCCTCTCCAGCCCCACCCACCTCACAGAATGTTTGTCTACTGAGAGCCAGTCTTGTGTAGTGGTTAAGTGCACGGACTCTTATCTGGGAGAACCAGGTTTGATTCCCCACTCCTCCACTTGCACCTGCTAGCATGGCCTTGGGTCAGCCATAGCTCTGGCAGAGGTTGTCCTTGAAAGGGCAGCTGCTGTGAGAGCCCTCTCCAGCCCCACCCACCTCACAGGGTTTCTGTTGTGGGGGAGGAAGGGAAAGGAGATTGTGAGCCGCTCTGAGACTCTTCGGAGTGGAGGGCAGGATATAAATCCAATATCTTCATCTACCTCACAGGGTTTCTGTTGTGGGGGAGGAAGGGAAAGGAGATTGTGAGCCGCTCTGAGACTCTTCGGAGTGGAGGGCAGGATATAAATCCAATATCTTCATCTACCTCACAGGGTGTCTGTTGTGGGGGAGGAAGGGAAAGGAGATTGTGAGCCGCTCTGAGACTCTTCGGAGTGGAGGGCAGGATATAAATCCAATATCTTCATCTACCTCACAGGGTTTCTGTTGTGGGGGAGGAAGGGAAAGGAGATTGTGAGCCGCTCTGAGACTCTTCGGAGTGGAGGGCAGGATATAAATCCAGTATCTTCTTCTTCTTCTTCTATACGTGCATTCAATGTGTAACCTGTGAAAAGCACTGGAGTGATTACAGATAGGAGTAATAGGCATACTCCACAGAGCTCCCAATAATAACTGAGCAGTTTGGTACAGTGGTTAAATGTGTAGACTCTTATCTGCAAGAACAGGTTTGATTCCCCACTCCTCTACATGCACTTGCTGATGTGGCTTTGAGTCAGTCATAAGTTCACACAGAGCTGTTCCTCTGAACAGCAGTCACAGCTCTCTCAGCTCCACCTACCTTGTTGTGGGGAGCAGAAGGGAAAGGAGATTGTAAACTGCTCTGAGACTCCTTTGGTTAGCAAAGGGTGAGGTATAAATCCAATCACCTCCTCCTCCTCCTATGGCATTCTACACCAACTTCCAACAGAGCAGTCAGGCATTAGCTTAAGACCTCGACAACATCATCAGGCAATTGGATACAGAGGTACAGAGCTGGGTATCATCAGCATCTTTGATGATATCCAATTTCAAAGCTACGAATTATTTCTCCTAAAGGCTTTACATAGAGGTTGAATAACATGGGACAGCACACCCTGTGGAAACCCACAAGATAGCGCCTGTATGGAGCTGGTTTCCAATGGCAATTCTATGAATCTGGTCAAGATGGGTAGCCATGTTAGTCTCTCTGAAGCAGTAGAAAAAGCCCTGTGGTGCAGAGAGGTAAGGTGCAGTATCGCAGTCCAAGCTCTGCTCATGATCTGAGGTTGATCCCAGCGGAAGCTGGGTTCAGGTAGCCGGCTCAAGGTTGACTCAGTCTTCCATCCTTTTGAGGTCAGTAAAATGAGTACCAAGCTTGCTGGGGGGGAAGTGTAGATGACTGGGGAAGGCAATGGCAAACCACCCCGTAAAAAATCTGCCATGAAAACGTCGTGATGCAACACCACCCTAGAGTCGGAAATGACTGGTGCTTGCACAGGGGACTACCTTTTACCTTTACTAGTCGAAAATAGTAAGAGTCCAGTAGCACTGTGAAGTCTAACAAAATCTGTGGTAGGGTATGAGTCACTGCGAACGTATTCAGATACTTCTTCTAAAGAAGGGACCAGTGACTCACAAAAGCTCATACTCAAACACGAATGTTGTTAGTAGAATACCCCTGAATGTAGCCAATCCTCCAAGAGCTTACAAAGAAGAGCCTTGTAAGCTCTTGAATGAATGAATAGACCTTTATTGGCATTAATGTGAGAATACAGTATAGTTTAAAACCAACAGTAACACTATAGAATATAATAAAACCTTAAAAACCAGAAAAAGTTAAATGACATAAAAGAGCTGTGGGGTCTGCATGAGTAAAAGCCTCTCTGATTTGGATCGCAACCTGTAAAAAGCAAGCAACGTGAGTAGTGACAAAGTTGTGTTTCCCGTGGAGTAAAAAGCGGACCTTGGCATTGTCAGAAAGGCCTTGATGGTCGGAGAGCAGTGCATCTAGGTATCTTGCTCGTGGACTGCTGTAGAAAGAGCAGTCCAGAAGAACATGAGGGACCATTTCGATGACTCCTTGGCTACAAGGGCATCGTCTAAGATTGTGGGGGATTCTGTGGTATCTTTCAAAGAGAATGGCCGATGGTAATGCATTGAATCTAGCCAGCATGAGTGCTCTTCTTTGGTGAGGATCAGTTAAAAAGAGGAAATAGGGAGCTAGAAGCCCAGGAGTCTGGGATAAACCCAGGTGACTCGGGGAGCAAGATTTCCGAGCTGCCTCAGTCAGACGTTGCAACTGGATATCTAGTAGTCTACGTTCGATGGATTGAAATACCGCAGAAGCGGAGGATAGATAAAATGCATCCAAGGAAATTCCTATGGATGTAATTTTCTTTTGGACTCTCTTGTTAGTATTTAAGGCGCTACCGGACCCTTTGAATCTGGCATGTGGGGAACAGTTTAAACCAATCCATGGCAAATCTTTTGATACCTAGGTCTGCTTCCAAATAAAACACCTCAACTAGAAGTAGCCATGGGAAACACATGGGCTCATGCTGACACATGCTCTACAGTATTACACAATAGGGTGCGTAATACCCTTTTCACTTCTTCCCGACCTGCAACTATGTGCAAGACTTGAGGCGAAAGTAGTATCGATTACAAAACAGGACCACGTAAACCAAAATTCGAGAAATATGCCTAGAAATAGCATCTAGAAATATATCTAAGCACATTGTCAGCCACACAATTCAGTTACAGGCATAGTCACGTCTCAATGGACTGCATCCATGAAAAGGAGCAGTGGGCATTATCTTTGTTCAGAATTTGTGTAATTTTTTTTTTCTTACATGCTAGAACTTCTGACTACCCTCAGGCACATAGGAGCATAGAGTAATGTTTGAACAGTACACAGATTCCTCTGAACAGAAAATGCTTCCATAGTTGCAAAAATCACTGTATCCAGGTAGGACTGACTCGCATGACTTTCTGCACGCATGTTTGGGCATGTATAGGGCCAAGGATGGGTCACATCGTCTTGCTTCCAGAGGGAAAAGACACAGTGAACCCATCCTCGGTTAATTTGTGGTACATACAAGCGCTAGGAGACTGGCACGTTCTTTTCCCCGCTAGTAAATCTCAAGTGAAACTATGTAGTTATGGAACATTACAAACGTAAGATAATATGATGGAATTTTGATTAAATCCACTAACGGAAAGCAAAAAGGAAACCCTAAGGGGGGGGGGGAACTTGCAAATGAATTTTCTTTGTTAGTCCAAAGGAGACACAAGACTCTCTGAGTGCTGTATTTATTAGTTTTTTATCTTGTATTTTAAGATGCCTATCTAAAAGGGAACATTCTTTTTCACCTCTGGTTTGCATGGCTGTAGCAAGCTTCATTCAAAACATATGCAAATATGGAATAGGTTACTGTTAGAGTTTTGAAGAGACAGCATCTTATTCCTTTACTCAAATGAATCTGTTAAGAGTACATTTGAATTATATCTGGATTTGAATTACAGGAAAAAAAGGAGGACACTCCTTGTTTTTTACCTTCAGGGCTTCAAGGATGATTTACTTCTAATTGCACCCTATATCTGAATCACACGAAACCTTCTTCCTCTTTACCTCAGTTCAGAAAAAGCAGAAGTAAAAAATGGAACAAGAAAGAAGGCAGCCTTTCTTCCCCCATGACACCTTAAAGGCTGTTTAGTGAGAAGCATATGCTGAAAAAACACTGAGGTGAATTTAAGGCTGCCTGTTGGTCACCTGATAATAATAACCTCTTCACAAGCATAACTTTTGTACTTTTAAAAAACATCCATTTAGTCAAAATTCATTTATGAGAGGATTAGACTAAAGTCTAAAAATATTCATACTGTTTTCCCAGCAATGAGGGCCAATCAAGTTAATGCTGTTAGGGTTATTCTCTGCTAAGCAATTTTGCCATGCAGATTAATTTATTCTATAAACCTTTCATGGAATAACCAGGGTTCTGCAGTCTTCAGGGGTATAACCAGAGCTACAGGGAATGGAACACCTGGCAAAGAGTGAGGTGGGGAGGGATGGTGGCTCAGTGGTAGAGCATCTGCTTGGGAAGCAGAAGGTCCCAGGTTCAATCCCTGGCATCCCCCAAAAAGGGTCCAGGCAAATAGGTGTGAAAAACCTCAGCTTGAGACCCTGGAGAGCCACTGGTAGTCTGAGAAGACAATACTGACTTGATCGGACCAAAGGTCTGATTCAGTATAAGGCAGCTTCATATGTGGTGGACTTCACTCTGTGCAACCTGTAACTCAGTTTATATAACCTGTGTCACTACTAGGGATCAGCACAGATTAATTTATGAACCAAAGTTCATAATGAACTTAGCCAGTCCGTTGGCTCACGAACCATGATTCAGACAATCACACTGTTCTCAAACCACCATGAACTGCCATTTTTTGGGGGGTGAGTGTGTGGTGGTTTCTTTGGTTCATTGGTCTCTTTAAATGCCTTCCCTACACTTACTGAGGCATGCTGCCATGGCTGTTAGTGCAGGGAAGGCCTTTAAAGATGCCAGCCACACCCTCCAGAAGCTCCCCCCAACTCATGAACCAACAAACCATGAACTGGTTTGGGAAACTGAAAAGTCTGCGGCGTTCATGGTTTCTTATGAACCATGAACCACCACAAACCTCCATTTTCCCAGTTTGTGCCCATCCTTAGTCACTACTCAAACCACATCTAATGTGGGTGGAGATGGGAGACAGGAGTGAAGCAAAAATGCAAGTACTCAATTCCATGCCAATTTATGAGCTGAAAAAGAAAGCAGAGGAAAAGGGAATGCAGATTTTAGCTTCTCCATTTTGAAGATGGAGCTTATGATGACCATATGGGCATGCCCAGTGGGTGGGGGTAGGTAAGGTAGCTGGCCACCTAGGGCACCACCTCACCTACTGGATCGTAGCCTTAAGAGATGTATACAGGTTGGGCATAATGTTACCCAGACACTCTCTTTTAACTCAAGGGCCTCCTACTATCCACTGGGGGGCGGGGATCCTATGTGGAATTATCCTGTTTCTCAACATGCCAATTTGGTTGTAAGAACTGACCCATAGCAATAGGCTTCCTAATCCCCAGGTCCCAGAGGGGGATCCCCCGGTTTTACAGGCTTCCCCCCTCCCCCAGCCAGCTGGTCGGCAGGGGAAGCCCCACCCCCAGAGCCATTATGCACCTCCATGAACGATTCCCATAGGGAATGATGGGGAATTGATCCACGGGTATCGGGGGCTCTGGGGGGGCTGTTTTTTGAGATAGAGGCACCAAATTTTCAGTATAGCATCTAGTACCTCTCCCCAAAATACCTCCCAAGTTTCAAAAAGAGTGAACCAGGGGGTCCAATTCTATGAGCCTCAAAAGAAAGTGCCCCTATCCTTCATTATTTCCTATGGAAGGAAGGCATTTAAAAATTTGTGCAGTCCCTTTAAATGTGATGGCCAGAACTCCCTTGAAGTTCAATTATGCTTGTCACACGCTTGCTCTCGGCTCCGCCCCCAATGTCTCCTGGCTCCACCTCCAAAGACTCCTGGCTCCACCCCCAAAGTCCTCAGATATTTCTTAAATTGGACTTGGCAACCCTAAATAGCAATAATGTAAACATTCATATTAAATTTCATTGGATATTGATAATCACATAACACTAGCAAGAGTTTGATGGAATATAACATTTTTCCCATCAAGATCTTCCCTCCACAATGAATCAACCCAGCTAACAGCCCAAACACATCTCTTTCTTTTTGAGGGGAAGTTCTTTAATTTTTATTGGCAGTTCACCTTTAGCTAAAATTGCCTACATAAATGGTCGCTTTCTGCTGTGATGCACCCTTTAATGGACTACTGTATTTTAAACAGCATAAACTATATATATATATATATATATATATATATATAACCAAGTAAAAACAAATTACAAAAATGAACCCAGAACATTCAGTTTGGGAAAGTAAAGAGAGTCTTCCCACAAGCATCTTGGTCTCAGTGGCTTGCTATTATTTATTTAATCAATTTAGTTTTAATAATCTCTCTGGCATTCCAAGGCTCCAAAAATGTCAAGAATGTCATTCACCCAGATGCCTAGCCTGGTAATTAAAAATGGAGACCAAATGCTAAAAGGATTTCAAAGCAGCTCTGAGGAAATACCATGATATTGCTTTTCAAAATCCCAAGCATTTCCCCCTCCTCCTTTCATGGTCTGATTCTAGAGTAGCTCAGCTGTCATTAATGTAAGTAATGGGGTTCTTTTTCTACTAATATTTACCTTTGTAACTTTTATACTCTAATTTGGAGTTTAAAAAAAAGGCTCCGGTCTTGTGACCATAACTGGAGAAGGAGTGAGAGTTACTGAGGCCTAGTGGTGGCCTGTTCTGTTAGTTGCCCGTCGAGTTCCAATGAGCACAGTTCTTGTGATAAGTACTGCCTCCTTCACCAGTACCAGACAAAAGGACAAGACTGGGAGCGGCAATACTTATTCAAGACACATTTTCCTTAAGCAGCTCCCCATCCCAAAGGTCTCTGGTATTGACGGCATTGGCTTGGCATAGAACACCAAAGAGAGTTTGGCTATTTAACTAGTGTTACCAGCCACCAAACACACAGCAGATATCCTGCCGAGTCTGCTGGAGGCAGTATAGGGCTGCACCTTGGAGCTTCCCAGACTTATGGTTCTGGGAGACTTCAATGGCTATGGCCAATGAGGTTGCCTCCTCACAGACAACAGACCTCGTGTTGTCCATGGCAGTACAAAGTAGGGTTGCCAAGTCCAATTCAAGAAATATCTGAGGACTTTGGGGGTGGAGCCAGGAGACATTGGGGTGGAGCCAGGAACAAGGGTGTGACAAGCATAATTGAACTCCAAGGGAGTTCTGGCCATCACATTTAAAGGGATGGCACACCTTTTCAATTCCTTCCTTCCATAGGAAATAATGAAGGATAGGGGCACCTTCTTTTGGGGCTCATAGAATTGGACCCCCTGGTCCAATCGTTTTGAAACTTGGGGGGTACTTTGGGGAGAGGCACTAAATACTATACTGAAAATGTGGTGCCTCTACCTCAAAAAACAGCTCCCCCAGGGCCCCTGAAACCTCCAGATCAATTCCCCATTATACCCTATGAGAATTGATCTCCACATAGGGAATAATGAAGTGCTCAGCAGACGGTTCCTTTCTTCCCGCCCCCATTTCTGGTGACTCTGAAGTGTGGGATTGGCCTCTCTACTCACAAGTTGCAGCCAACTTCTTCCAAGTAACACAGACACCCCATCCCAAGAGGAAGCCTTTCAATTGGAGACTGGAGCCTCCGGAGGGGGAAAGTCACATGATGGCTTTGGGGGTGGGGCTTCCCCCTCCGCCGGCCAGCTGACTGGGGGCGGGAAGGAGCCTGGGAAAGTGGAAGAACCCCCGCTGGGACATGGGGATTGGCAAGCCTAGTACAAAGACTCTCTCAGGTTGTATCAGGTCCCAGGTATCAAGCAGGCCACACACTGGATTTTATCTTTGTGGCAGTGTTGGATATGAATCTGATTACTACTGATGTAGTGGTGTGGTCAGATCACTTTGTTTTGAAGGTCCACTTGGTTACCCCGATCCCTTCCCGGTCAGGTGGCAAGCAGATTTATGCTTGTCCATGGAGACTAATGGATCTGGTTGGTTTCCAGAATGCTCTGCAGGACCCAGTGCCCTCCAGAGACTCATTAGATGAGCTGAGAGATGATTGGCATAGCCACTGATGAAATCAGTCCCCAACACACTCTACACTAGATCACAGTAAAGTTCACACTATAAACAGCATCGCTACTCCACAAGACAAAGACGTTTTACAGGAAGGGGCCGTTGCTAGGTATGTGGCCAAGTCTCACTGGGAGAGCATCTACCTTGAATGCAAAAGGTCTCAGGTCCATTCCTTGGCATCTCTAGTTAAAAGGATCAGGCAGTAGGTAATGTGAAAAATCTTTCTCTGCCTGAAATCCTGGTGAGATGCTATGTGTGTACTTTTATCTGCCATGCCCCCATTCAGCTTTCCCTACTCTCCTCCACCTGGCACCCTCTACCCAGGAAAACTGGCGCTGTTACATGCTATCATTATGTCACTTTGAAGATAAAATGGGGATGGGAGAACCATGTACCCTTCTTTGACCAGTTTGGAGAACAGGAGGAATAAAAATGCACTAGAGAGAGATGACTTCAAAATTAGCTTGGACATTCCAGCTCAGCCAAAGTATCTGGGAGGTATTGATTCTGCTTACATCAGAATTGTTGCATACATGGATAACTTCCATGGGATCCAACTCAGTGCTTGGAATTAAAACTCTATATTTATTTTTAAGCAGGGCTTTTTTGTAGCAGGAACTCTTTGCATATTAGGCCACACACCCCTGATGTAGCTAATTCTCCAAGAGCTTACAGGCTGTCAATTCAGGACCTACTGTAAACTCCAGGAAGACTGGCTACATAATAATAATAATAATAATATTTTATTTTTATATCCCGCCCTCCCCGCCGGGGCGGGCTCAGGGCGGCTGACAGACATGGGAATCCCATGAATCATAAAACAACATAAACAATTTTAGATATCAGTTACAGTAAAGATTATTTAAAAGTTAAATATATAATAAAATAGGTGCTAAATGCTGTAGTCGTGATATCCACAAGATGACTAGTTGTCCATTCATCAAATTAGTCGGGTTCCATCTCAAAGGCCAGCTGAAAGAGACATGTTTTGCAAGCCCTGCGGAATTGGTTCAAGTCCCGCAGGGCTCGCACCATCTCCGGAAGGTCGTTCCACCAGCGAGGGGCTATCACCGAGAAGGCCTGCTCCCTAGTGGCCCTCAGCCTGGCTTCTCTTGGCCCAGGGATTGTCAGTAAGTTCTGTGAGCTGGATCTCAGTGCTCTCTGGGGCACATATGGGGAGAGGCGGTCCTTTAGGTAGGCAGGTCCTCGGCCATATAGGGCTTTAAAGGTGATAACCAGCACCTTATAGCGAACACGGTAGACAACCGGCAGCCAATGTAGATCCCGCAGCCCAGGCCGTGCAGTTTCCCACCGTGGTAGTCCCTCCAGCAGCCTGGCCGCCGCGTTCTGGACTACCTGAAGCCTCCGTGTTCGGTATAAGGGCAGCCCCATGTAGAGGGCATTGCAGTAGTCTAATCTCGAAGTGACCGTTGCGTGGATCACAGTTGCTAGGTCGGTGCGTTCCAGGAAGGGGGCCAACTGCCTCGCTCTCCTAAGATGAAAGAAGGCGGATCTAGCAGTGGCAGCTACTTGGGCCTCCATTGATAAAGAGGATTCCAGTAGCACTCCCAGGCTCTTGACTTTGCGCACTGGTACCAGTGGCGCACCGTCAAAGGCCGGTAAGGTGATCTCCCCTCCCGGCCCGCCGCGGCCCACGCAAAGGACCTCAGTCTTCGCCGGATTCAGCTTCAGCCCGCTCAGCCTGAGCCAGTCAGCCACGGCTTGTAATGCCCGGTCCAAGTTTGTTGGGACATCACCAGTCCGGCCGTCCATCAGTAGATAGAGCTGGGTGTCATCTGCGTATTGATGACAGCCCAGCCCATACCTCCGTGCAATCTGGGCAAGGGGGCGCATAAAGATGTTAAACAACATCGGGGAGAGAACTGCTCCCTGAGGCACTCCACAATGAAGTGGGTGCCTCTGCGACAGCTCCCCCCCGATTGCCACCCTTTGTCCCCGACCGTCAAGAAAGGAGGAGAGCCACTGTAAGGCTAGCCCCCGAATTCCTGCGTCGGCGAGGCGGCGGGTCAGCAGCTGATGGTCGACCATATCGAACGCAGCCGATAGGTCTAGCAACAGCAATACCGCCGAGCCGCCTCGATCCAGTTGTCGTCGGAGGTCATCCATGAGGGCGACCAGGACTGTTTCCGTCCCATGACCCGGGCGGAAGCCGGACTGGCATGGATCTAAGGGGTGTGTGGCATCAGGGGTGTGTGGCCTAATATGCAAAGGAGTTCCTGCTAAACCCCCCCCCCCCTGTTTTTAAGAATTCTTAGCTGCCTTTCTAGGTGGCTTACAATATAAAACAATGATTATAATTCACACACACACACGCGCGCGCATTAAAGACCACAATTAAAAATAAAGTTGAATGCATAAGAGAAATGCTAATAGGATTTGGAATGGAATCTACATATTTATCTCACTGCTTTCTTCCTTTAGTTATTTTTGGAAGGACAAACCACTTTTAACTGCCCAAACAGGAAGGTTTTACACAATGGGTTGGTTGGGGGTGTCTGAGAAAGAACTTTCCTTTGCGGGCAAACACTACCACCAACCCCAAGAAATGTCACACTGAGAAAGCAGCTTCAGGACATTTTATAACAATCTATCACTGTTCATCCTCTTGGCTGTGGCGTAAGTCAGACACAATCTAAACAGTACATCTGTCTTTGGCCAGAATAGTCAGCCTCAAAGGATCTCAATAATTGTTTGAGCTCTAAGCTCTCTAGGAACAAACGGGACACCATAGTCAATGGGACTTTTGTTTCACTTCGGTACATTCTGAAAACTGGAGGAGAGATTACCTGGCAACATTGATCAAATTATTAAATGCAAATATGATGTCAGGGAAAGCTTTATTGTTAGTCCCAGAAGATAATTCCCCCCATCTCTATATATTTAGAACATGTATATCTTGCCTTTCCTTAGACATGCTTGAGGCAATTCACAATAAAAATAATAATAATAATAATAATAATAATAATAATAATAATAATAATAATAAAATCCCAACAATAGTAGCAACAAAAGAATTATCAACATTAAAACAAGCCAGGGGCATAAAAACAGCATAAAACATTCAGGCTAGAATAATAATTAAAAGAAAATAGAACTTCTCAGTTCAAAGCTTACGTAAAAAGAAATGTTTTGGCCTGGTGTCTAAAGGGCAGTAAGTTAGGTGCCAAGTAAGCCTCAAAGGCCAGCAAAGGGGAAAAAATGTCTCTGGTTGCCACCCACCTCACCTCAGCACGCAGGGGACATGGGGGATCAGTGTTAGGTCTGGTTTAGGACTGGTGAGGCAGCCATCCTTCCCTTCCCTTAGCAGAGTGCTCTTTCTGAACTTCAACGCAACCTTTTCTTTAAGTTAAGAAATCAATACTGGTGGATTTGGCTCAAGAAACATAACATAAGTGTAGTGGAGAGAAAGGGTGACTATCTATTCTAGCTAGCTAACTATGGATGGCTTTGGATTGATAGTAGGCCATCTGCTTAGTTCAGATCAGGAGGAGAGACAGCACACTGTTCCTCATGATGCTTGCAGGGAAGAAGAGGAGAACAAGGAAGAAGGAAGTTCCCTGAGATTACATTCTACTGGTTAAAGAGGGTGAGCGAAAGCAGAGCAGACGGGAAGGAGACTGATATTGTCCTAGCTATCTAGCTTGCTCTATGGTGTTTGTAGTCTCAGGGCCGGATCCAGGGGGCGGGGGGGTAGAGGGGGGTGCTTGCCCCAGGCGCCGACATAGGGGGGTCGCCAAATAGGGTGTGGAGTCCATTGTATTCTATGGGACCATAAGCTAGAATGGCCCATAAGGGGGTGCCATTTTTTAATTTTGCCCCCCTTCAAAAAACATGTAGATATGGTCCTGTGTAGTGTTGGAGGACTGAGCAAAAAACATTGCCAGTCTGTTCTTCTAACAATCAGGGCTTCAGAAATGGGTCTTAACTGGTAAGCAGGATGATATGAGAGGAGGCGGTCATTCAATTACCATGACCTTGAACTAGTTAGAACTGCTTAGAGCCAGCACTATGAATGTTGCCCAGAAACAGTCAAGCCGATTCCTCACCGACATTTGCTCTGCCCCCCACTCTTCTCCCTGTGCCGGCTCAGGCAATGGATTCCATGGGCGCCTCTTACGTCACAGCAACTTCCTATTACTGTCGCGGCAACAGGATGCTGGTTTTTTGGAGTTCCAATTGCAAAAGCAAGAGGCACTGCGGAGTGACTGGTGGGGAATTGATGGCGTGTACTGATGCAAGGAGAAGCGTGGGGGCAGAACACATGCTAGTGAGGAATCGGCTTCAGTCAGTGAAGATCTTTCACCACAGGGAAGATATGATCCCTGTATTCAGCCTCCGACAATAACATTTTGGACTAAAGGAATTTCCAGACAGTTTTTAAAGGGAGCCTCGCATAAAGCAGAAATGTGGATATGACCAGAGCATGGATCAGCATGGCTGCTCTAAGATCAAACTTCTTGAGGAAGATAACACTTCTTGAAGAGCATATTTCTTGAGGAAAGGCCATAGCTACTATATGAACTGAAACTGACAAGAGGCAGTATGTGCTTTGGAAGAGACCAAAGCCTCCAAACACAACACAAGATCCAGGGAAACGTCCGTGCTGCAAATCCTGCCCTTCAGGGGGGGAGTTCAACCCCTTCCAGGCTGACTTCAGTTCTCACGATTTGTCATTGATCAACAATATTTTAGTCTTGGCTGGATCGAGTTTAAGTATAGTGGCTCTCACCCATCCCATTGCCTTCTCCAGGCACCTGTTCAGGACTTTCATACACACATCTTCCATATAGATCTACCTGGTAAGAGACATGAAACGACATGGCTTGTGCATCCCACCACTCTCGGCTTGACTTCGCAAACGAAGATTTAAGAAAGGTGCAGTAGTCCACGTCTGCTGCAGGCTCGCTGGTGGCTGACAAGACCAATGCGGGACAGGCAGGTCCGGCCACAGTGGCTGCAGGGAAAAGTCTGATTTGGGGTTGGTGCTGTAGCAGTGCGATTCTTCCTCAATCTCCTTTTGTCCTCAAGACCAGCTATGCGTGCGTTCTCAAAGGAAGAGATAGCCTGGTGGATGGTGTGCCTCCATGCTTTGCGATCTGAGGCTAGGACAGACCACTGGTGATGGTTAATGCAACAGGTACCAAGGGATTTCTTCAAGGAGTCCTTGTACCTCTTCTTTGGTGCCCCTCTATTTCGATGGCCAGTGGAAAGTTCGCCATACAGGGCAATCTTGGGAAGGCAGTGGTTTTCCATCCTGGAAAAGACGACAGACAAGCCAAGTAAACAAGAAAACCTCTTCTTTCCTCAACGCAGAAGGGTATCGAGGGGGGGAGAAGAAAACTGGAGACCAAAGGTCAGAAATAGTTAGGAGAACTTTGTATTAGCTTAGTGATAGAATCCATGAATGTGAAATGTAACTCGGAAATCAAGAATGATTGCTTTGCCTTGTTGATCTGCTGCTAGTATGTAATGTGTATCTCTTAACCAATCAACTATTGCAGTCTAGCTGGCCTAGATTGCGCGCATGATTTTTGCTTTTAAGTAATCTTTGGTTCAGATATTTTATACTATGTGTTTTTATGAATTTTATAATGCTACATGAAATGCTAAATATGCACAATGTATCCAAACAGGCCTCCCTGTAAGCGTGATCGCCAAGGAAGGATCTGATGGCCCATTGGCATTCCAAAAATTATGTTTTGAGTAGTCATAGATAGTGGCTCCAATCTTTTGCAGGTAGTCGGTATTCCCCCGGTAGACACCCCACGCCTCGCGGACCCACCGCCCGTCAGCCGAGGCTCCAGGTTTTTTTTTCAGTGTGTTGTTGCGAGACCTTGCCACCAGATGGTGACGTAAGTCTTGAGGGGGGGAACTGTGAGAAAATGACCCCTCCTTCCGCAATATCAGAGTCACAAACATGGTTGCCAGGGCGCCTGGAGAAGTGAGCTTACACCCGTCTGGCCAGAGAGTGCGAGCAAAGCTATCCAGGAACTAAACGGGACTCATGTGTACAAACCGCCTAAGTGCATAAGTGTTTTAAACAGGCACAGAGTGCTTGCAGACACACACGGACGTTTCCCCGCTACTGCGTGGAGTCCGCCATGGTGAGGAGGAGGCTGCGCCGCCACGGAGCTGTCCAGGCGATCGGTGTTGAAGCGCTAAGCATGGAAGCCACTGTGTTTCGCTAACACCACTTGTAGCCATCTTCCTGCCTGGTTGGGCTTCATTCCTTCTTAGTGGGAACCTCACGTACACACCTTGAGTCATTCCTAGCCCGCAAGCAACCCATCCGTTTTATGAATGGATTAATAGCTCGACTGTTGATCCTAATTGCTCAGTAATAGCTTGAACAGCAGTTTTTACCCGGGAGATGATGAGAAAGAGGAAGGATCTCTCCTGTCACATCCAAGCCCTTTGTCTACACCGGGGATACCTAGATCCATATCTGATTCCCTATTGTCACATTCCCAGATAATCCCATCTCATTCCAATCACCCAACCATTTCCATACTGATATCACTGGAGCCGCCCCAGGCCCTGTCGCAACTTGGAAGTTTCCAGGATGCCCAGGATGAAGGTGAAGCTCATTGGTTGAAGCATACACCCAATCAGGTGTTGCCAAAGACTCACCATTGGTCCAGCCGATGTCCAGCCTCCGTGGTCATCAGCGGAACCTCCCATCTCCCCTCCTAGTCACCTCCCATCCCCTCAGGACTGAGGTGACTCTATATAACCTGTGGACTAGCTACCCACAGGTGTGCTTTCTATTCAGGACTGAGGTGACTCTATATAACCTGTGGACTAGCTACCCACAGGTGTGCTTTCTATTCAGCAACCCCCACTACCCGCTGTATAGATCCATCCCCGATTCCTGATCAGTTTCGGGTCCTCCCCCATTCCCTCATTCGTCGCCATCGGAGTCTTCCTTGGAGTCTGCGAGAGGTAGTATCACCCTGTATGTTCATCCTTATATGTACCCCTATCGATCTATCTATATTTCTATAGACCTGTGTGAATGTGTGATTGTTTTGTATTTTTATCTTGTATGAAAGAACTATTATTTCAAATAAATTACAATTGATTTTATTAAATTAGAGTCCATTTTATTGAGCATCACTCTCTGAATGGTTGAGCCTGGTATACATTGATAAAAAGATTCCTATTAAAGCCAAGTGTCCATTAAACTAATTCCCCAACCTCGTTTTGAGGGCATTTGGCCTAACAGAAGAAAGAGACGGACACAAAGAGTTGGGTGACCAAGGGTCACTTTTATTTGTTAATATACATAAAACGACAAGGGTACTAACATAACTAGCGGCATGGGCAAGGCCAAAGTTCTGGAGTTCCAACCCCCAGCCGCAAGGCTGCCAGGGTGGATTGATCCAGGCAATCTCAAGGCAGGCAGCATCCTCATTCAACCAGTCCTCACAGTCCAGGAATGATTCAGCATGACCCTCATACCAATTCTTTGATTGGCCAATATTGAAAAGGCAAAAAAAAATTCCTACCTGGCTCCCATGCAACCAGGGCAAGCAGCTACCAGCTCACACTGCTTAATGGACGGGAGGGTGGGCCAAGCATGCGGAGCCGACTGAGGAGGCGTTAGCGGAGCTGGCCACTGAAACATGGTTCCACCCCCAGTGGCTCCTGAGATGCTTTGTGCCCCGCTGCTCTTCCTCCTTTCGCAGGGGCAAAGGTGCCCCCCCCCGATTGCACAGCCGCTTGGCCAGCGAGTGGGTGGGAGCTGTGATAACTGTATTCCAAGATGGCCCCCAATCATTTGCCTTAAGCAAATGTATTGACATACCAAATCATGTTTCACAAAAGCATATTGTCCATTGTAGCAAAGGCCATTTGCAATTGTAATACATAAGAGAAAACAGCCAAGGAAGCTTGGCTTCCATTCATACATGATGGAAAGCTGTTTTTAAGGCTATACAAAAGCTATACATACATAATCACATAATTCCCTTGGATTTTCTCCACCATGCAGATTAAAAAATCCACATAATGGAGCCATTCAGAGCTATAGTAGCATTTACATTGCCCAGGCAAGCTAAAATGACAGCTGGGATCTCATGTGATGTTAGTTTTACTATATTTTGACACTGAAGGAGGTGAGGGAACGGGAAGATAGGCAGAACA
The DNA here is from genome assembly GCF_032191835.1 of Heteronotia binoei. Lineage (NCBI taxonomy): Eukaryota > Metazoa > Chordata > Lepidosauria > Squamata > Gekkonidae > Heteronotia > Heteronotia binoei. The sequence goes on from NC_083227.1 coordinate 154,621,037, forward strand.
AGCAGGAAGATCAGGGGGAAATGAAACCAGGGTGGAGAGAGGAAAAAACAGGCAAAAGATAGAGGAGATGGAACCGGAGGAAAAGAAAATTGCCTTCCCAAAGGATCTCTACACTTGCATAGTATGAATTATATGATGTGTGGATGTTTATTTTAAAAGACAGTAGTTTTTTCTCTATTGTAATTAGATTTTCCTAAACATTTAAAATGTAATTTTTCTTTGGTCTTAAAAAAAACCCAACAACCATTGATTTAACTAATCCATTCTAATGTCAATTATCTCAAGCAGTAGCCTTCAGCTAAAACTAACACAAAGGTTTTGTTATGATTACTTACAGTGGTTATGTGCATAGTTTACAGGCATGAGAGAATTTCTATATTTAACAAACATTACACATTAATACTGAAGTCATTAGTTTTCAATGCATCTCATTCTCCTATCCTTTCATATCATCAGCTTTCTACCAACAAATATGTTTGACTGGTTTAACTACTTATTCAATAGAGGTTAGATCACATGAGGCGAAATAAAATCTTTTTTTAAAAAAAAAGACATTGTAAAAATCTCACCTATTATGCTTAAACACTTTTAAGAATCCCTTAGCTACACCATCTTTTTTCTTGCCTACACTTATATTTCAGCCATCCTGCCTCTGCTCATCTCTTCAGGATTGTGTATGTTATGAAAAGCTAACAAAAACAGGTTGCTTACCTGTAACTGATGAACTTCTAGTGGTCATCTGTGCAGTCACACATATGGGTTTTCCACATGGAAACGAACCCGACCTCGGAAAATTCAAAGCTAGCCTAGGCGTTTATTTTGGCGCGCATTCCCTCTTGAAATGGGGAGCAGACATCCACTGCGCATGCCTGAAGCAAGGGGAAGGCACTCCACCCACCCAGTTTCTTCTAGCTGCTGTATAGAGAAAAAAAAATTGTAGAAAGAAGAATAAACCAGCAGTGGGGAAGGCTGGGCGGGCGTGTGTGACTGCACAGATGACCACTCGAAGATCATCAGTTACAGGTAAGCAACCTGTTTATCTGCATTGTGGTCTCTGTGCAGTCCCACACATGGGTGACTGGTAAGCTGAAGTGCACAGTAGGTGGGTGCTGGTTCTGGAATAAAAGAACACATGTTAAACATGCATATAAATGATACGAAATATTGTACTTACAGGGCATGGGGCTGAAGGCGTCAATCAAAAATGGAGCGAAGTACAGCCTGCCCGAAGGATACGTCATGCCGTGCACGTACATCTAGGGAGTAGTGCTTGGCAAACGTGGATGGAGAAGACCAGACTGCGGAAGGGACGCGTCCTATCGATGTAGAAAGTGAGGGCCCTACGTACGTCGAGATTATGTAAAGTTTTTTGTCCGGCATCACTGGGGTTCTGAAAAAAGGAAGGCAGTGTAGTCAACTTCCCTAAGTGAAACCACCTTTGGCAGGAAAGTAGGGTCCGGGCATAGCACCACTGTCATGGTGAAACACAGTGGAAGGGGGGGTTGTCCAAAAGGCACAAATGTCACTGGCTCTCTTGCCAGATGTGAGTGCCACTGTCATGGTGAAACACAGTGGAAGGGGGGTTTCATCATCTGGCTCAAGACAAGAGAGAGGCTCCATGTCGGTTGCAGTTGGCAAATTGGAGGGTGAAGATACAGAATGCTCTTTAGGAAGGCTTTTGTCACGGAATGAGAGAAAACAGTGCGTCCTTCAATGTGTGAGTGAAGGGCTGAAATAACACCCAAGTGAACCTTTAGAGAGGAGTAGGCCAGACCGGAGTTTGATAGAAACAAGGTGTATGACAAGATTTGGGTTGTAGAGGACGACTCAGGAAGAAAGTTGTGTTGAGCAGCGTATGCTGAAAAGTGCTTCCACTTTTGTGAGTAGGATTTTCTAGTGGATGGCTTTCTGGCGTTGAGGAGGACATGTTGGACTTTTGGGGGGAAATCTAGAAACTGATTTTCCAGGCAGTCAGTCGCAGAAGTCCTGGGTCATGCTGCAGGACTTTCCCGTCTTGCTGGGAAATTAAGTCTTGAACTGAGGGAAAATGATGGAACACATTGTCTGACAGAAGTAGAAGGGTGGTGAACCATGGCTGGCGGGGCCACCAGGGAGTGATGAGGATACACTTGGTCCGATCCACTCGGATTTTCTGAAGAGTTCTGGTTATCAGTGGAATTGGAGGGAATAAGTAGTGGAGTGGTCCCGACCACGAGTGGAGAAAGACATCTCTCGTGGATTGCGGGGATGGAGGGTCCTGAGTGTAAGAACATGGGCATTGTGCATTGGCCAGAGAGGCAAAGATGTCTATGGCCGGAACCCCAAAGGTCCTGAAGACTATCTGAAGATAGGTGCGGTTGAGGGTCCATTCGTGATCGTTCACAAGGTGGTGGCTTAGTCCGTCCGCTTGAACATTCTGGATTCCCAGCAGGTGTACAGCTGTCAGGAATATGTTGTGAGCAATGCTCCAATGCCAGAGGGATAAGGACCGTCTGCAAAGGCAGACGGAAGCAGTGCCCCACTGTCGATTGACATAAAATATGGTGGCCGTGTTGTCTGAGGTGCCCTGGACGTGCAGACCGTGAAGGGATGGTAGAAAAGACTTGAGTGCCCTGTGGACCACCAAGAGTTCTAGACAGTTGATGCGTAGAGACTTCTCATAGTCTTTCCACTGCCCTTGCACTGTCAGAGTTCCAAAGTGGGCTCCCCAACCCCACCTCGAAGCATCAGTCATGACAATGGCCGACAGGGGTGTCCTTATGAACGACATATTTCCGCCAGAAGATGATGTTTCATTTTCCACCACTCAAGAGATGGGAGAATGCGGTGTGGAACGGTGAGTAGAGTCATTTGGTGTTGTCGATGCAGGCGGAAAGTCCACACAAACCATAGTTGCAGAGGTCTCATGTGCAGTCTCGCAAAACACAGGACAGAGGTTGTAGCAGCCATAAGTCCCAGCATGCACTGAAAAGTGAAGGCTGTTTGGGTAGGGTGCGATATGATGGCAGAGGCCAGAGACTGAATGCGGTGGGCTCTGTCTACAGGAAGGTAGACCTTGTTGGATACCGTGGATAGGCGTGTGCCTATGAATTCAATGTCCTGCGTTGGAATCAGATTGGACTTTGTCAAGCTGACTTTAAGACCCAATGAAGACAGGAGAAGTAGAATGGTAGAGATGTCTTTTTGGAGTTGATCTTTGGATTGGGCCACAATGAGCCAGTCGTCTATGTAAGGATATATGGAAATTTTTCATTGGTGAAGTGTTGCCCCCACCACCTTCATGCACTTTGCGAAAATTCTTGGTGCAGTCGAGAGACCGAAGGGAAGGGAGCGAAACTGGTAGTGTTGATCCCCGATGGCAAACCTCAAGAATCTTCTGTGATGATGGTTGATGGTAAGGTGGAAATAGGTGTCTTGAAGGTCTATCAACGCCATCCAAGCATTTTTTGGGATCAACGGAAGGATAGACTGCAGGGTAATCATGCGGTATTTTTTGTACTGTACATGGCGATTGAGCTTGCGAAGGTCCAGTATCGGACGTTGTCCTCCATCTCTCTTTGGTACCAGGAAGTATCGGGAATAGAACCCTGTGTGATGGAACTGTGGTGGAACTGTTTCTATGGCTGCCTTGTCCAGCAAGACACAGATCTCCGTTTGAAGTGGGAGGGATAGGAGGAGTACGTATGAATCGATGGAGCTTCGGAGGAGAATTGAACTCTATGGTGTAGCCCCTGCGGATTATCACCAGGAATCTGATGTTATGGATTCCCATATGGGGTAAAAAGGAAACAGTCTCATGATGCTGGATGGATGTTGTGCTGGTGGCAGAGGAGGAGATGGTACTAGGAAGTCAAAGGGACTGTTTCGAAGCAGGAGTCGTCTTCTTTGTGGTCTGTGTACGAGGCCATTGATGGAAGGGTTGTTTAGCTGGTGGAACTTTGCGCTTCTAGTAGTCAGCCTGCTTTGGTGATCGGGGACGTTTATAGTAGGACGGTTTCCAAACTCTCTGCTGATTAGGTTGAGTTTGTTGTTGACTGACTCCCAATCTCCTAGCCCTTTTTCTACTATCATCGACAGTAGTCAGGATGTCGTTGGTTGTTGCATTTAAAAGACCCTGACCGTCAAAGGGCAGGTCCTTGATTTTAAATTTAATGTCTGGTTGCAGTGAGGAGGATCGAAGCCAGGCATGGCGACGCAAAGCGATTGATGTGGCCATGGTCCTGGACGAGCAAGCCACAGCATGATGAACCATGTTAATCTGTTGCTTGCCAACTCGGGAAATTTCTTGCAGGAGTTGTGATGCTTGCTTCTGTGCAGAATCCGGTAGAGAAGGAACCGGCGTAGTTAACTGAGAAATTAAATTAAAAGTATAAGCCGAAAAATATGCTAAATAATTATGAATTTTAGAGGTGGCAGTAGTGGGGGAATAAATCTTTCTCCCTAAGGTGTCGAGCTTTTTCCCTTCCTTCTCAGGTGGGACCGGGTGATGTGTCTGTTCGGACTTTGATGAGGAGTGCACAATCATGGAATTGGGTGCAGGATGATTGAACAGGAACTTAGAATCCGGTGCATGGATTTTATATAATGATTCGACCCTCTTAGATGTAGGAGGAACTGATGCAGGCTTATCCCAAGCCTCTTTTAGGCCTTCGAGGTGAACAGGAAGCACTGGAAGGAAAGATCTAGCAGGTAAGTCAGCGTGGACTGAGTCATGGACCACATCCAATACTCTAGGCAAATCAGTAGTGAGCTTTATATTGAGGGTGTTTGCTATGTTGGTTAGGAGGTCTAAATAGGCCTTGGAGCCCTCTGATGGTGAGAGATCGGCCAGTTTAGTTATGTCAGAAATAGGCGATGCGGGTGCGGATCCTGCAGATTGAGAAGAATCGAAGTGTTCAGTGTAAGAATCTTCAGGTACGTCCATAGGTGTGGTTGGATGGTCATGTGAAGGGCTTGGTCAATATCGATATAGCCTTATCCGGTAGGGTAGGCTGACCAAGTTGATCTAACTGTTGTTTAGATGGAACAGACTGGACAGAAGTCACAGCCACCAGTGAAAGTGGTTTCGAATCCTAGTTGTAATGTCTGCGTCGATGAGGAGATGAACCCTCATGGTATCAGGCGGGGTAGTAGACTTCCTCATGGTATGGAGGTTGGTATGTGTCTTCTACCAAGGTTGGTAGACTTCCTCATGGTACCGAGGCTGGTAGGTTTCCTCACGGTACCAAGGTCGATGGAGCTCATAGGAAGGTGATCTAGAAATCCTATAGTGCTGTCAGTACCGATATGGAGACGAGGGTGATCTGGACCGTGATGGACTGTAATAATAATAACGATCCCTGCGTCGGCCTGGAGACCATGGATCAGTATAGACTTGTGTGGAAAGATCTTTGTACGTTGGTGGCCCAAGTAGCGAAGATCATGAACATCTATCATGAGCTTGAGTTGAAAACTCTCGATATAGCGGAGAAACGGCTGAATCCTTAAAGGTGCGAGGGGCCGACACTTCACGGAAGGAATGGAGTCCAAGGAGATTAGCTCGCTGTCCTTGAAGTCGAAGTGATGGTTCGAGAGATTCAGCAGCAAGGATGTCTTCTGACAGTGATTCGTGGACAGAAGGGGATCGTGATTGAATGCGGATGACCTCGTCAGTTATGGCATTGGTGGGAGTCGAGAGTTCCTCTGGAACATTAGGTGCCAATGATACCGCAGCCGGGGCCGCCGCCTTTGCCAAGTGCAAGGTCGATGTGGAGGTCAATGCCATGATATGGTCGGAGGGTTTCAAATCCGAAGACTTATGGTTGGTATTTGCCTTGGATTTCGAAGTCGTCAAATACAATTGATGTTTAGAAGACGATTCCAGGTCTGGTTTATTTTGTTTACTAGCCTTAGGAACACATGGGGTTCAGGTTTAGACTCATTGACACTTGGGGTTCTTGTCCCCCCCCCTTCTCCTCTACCCTTCATCCTCTCAGGAAAAAAGCATCTGTTTCTTAGAATAGAATCACATCCACCTGAGCTGTCTCCAGTCCCCAGACTTTGCACTCCCAAGGCACCTCTTCTAAGTTTCCAGAAATTTATCTAAAATTGAAAACCCTAACCCAGGATGGCCCAGGCTTGGTAGAGGCAAGGTTTCCCTGTCACCAGGCCCTGCCCCCCAGACACCAATCAGCTGACTGGCAGGGTGACTTACCAATAGAAAAAGAAGGCCTAGGCCATGTTCCTGATATTGCACCAGATGTAAAACCAGCTTCTACCATAGAGTTTTTACCCAAATACTAGAGATTCACCCAGAAGTCACTAGCATGATGACATTACTTCCTGTGCAATGCTGGCAACGTGGCCTAGGCTTTCTTTCTATTGGTAAGCAGTTGCCAGGAGGGACCTGACAACCCCACGCAGGCTAGCCCAATCTGGTCCAATCTCATAAACTAAGCAAGGTCGGCCCTGGTTAGTATTTGGCTGACAGACAACCAAATAACTCCCACATCATTACACAGAGGAAGGCAATGGCAAACATTCAGGCAACTGCAAGTCTATGGGATCACCACCACAAGTTGGCTGTGACTTGATAGCACTTCATACACAATCAGGTGACCAGCTACCATGCAACTTGGATCACTCACCTTGCCCAGGTGACTTACCTGTAGGGTCTGCTGAAGGCTATCTATCTGTCTATATCCTGTCCTCCCCTGCAATTTACCCAGGCAACCTCCTACTGTATCTTTCATAACTTGCCCAGACTTTTCCCCAAAGAGAAGCTGCTGGGCAAGGAAAGGTGGAGAGGGAGTGAAAACAGGTGGACAGGTAAAAGGAAGTGGAGGGAGCAGGGGGAAGTGAGTGGTTATGGGCCTCTGCCAAGGGGAAAGAAAGAGGAGGAGGAGAGAAGCAGGGTACATAAGAAAATGAGATGCTGCCCATAAATGAATTCTTGGGGCTTCCTGGTCGTAAGCCTGTAAAACAAAACAAATATATAGGTTTAGGTATCTGTCTTACCTGCTTACTATTTAGAATACTAATGCAATCAGGGTCTCTTCCAGGTTTTGAGCGGCCTGTGGTAAAGAGGTCCCAGGTGCCATGTAACATCTGCCACTGCACTGCTTTCACTCATACCCCATTCCTGCCCACCCCATTGTCTGCACATCTTTCCCCATCCATCCACTTACTGGCAAGACCTCTTGTTGCTCTCCCAGCAACATGCACTGCCTATCCTCTGGCAGTGCTGAACAGCATGCCCACCAAGGAGCACAGGTGGCTTACAAGAAGATAGGAAGTAGGGGGACCTAGGGTTGCCAATCCCCAGGTGAGGGCAGGGGATCCCCCGGTTTGGAGGCCCTCCCCCCGCTTCAGGGTCATCAGAAAGCAGGGGGAGGGGAGGGAAATGTCTGCTGGGGACTCTGTTATTCCCTATGGAGATTTATTCCCATTGAAAATCATGGAGAATTGATCTGCGGATATCTGGGGCTCTGGGGGGGCTGTTTTTTTGGATAGAGGTACCAAATTTTCAGTATAACGTCTAGTGCCTCTCCCCAAAATATCCCCCAAGTTTCAAAAAGATTGGACCAGGGGGTCCAATTCTATGAGCCCCAAAAGAAGGTGCCCCTATCCTTCATTATTTCCTATGAAAGGAAGGAATTCAAAAGGTGTGCCGTCCCTTTAAATGTGAGGGCCAGAACTCCCTTTGGAGTTCAATTATGCTTGTCACAGCCTTGATCTTGGCTCCACCCCTAATTTCTCCCAGCCCCACCCCCAAAGTCCCCAGATATTTCTTGAATTGGACTTGGCAACCCTAGGGGGACCTGAGGGGTCATAGCTCTAGGGCCTGCCAGAAACCCTGAGCCCCGGCAGCTGCCCCACCTCAGACACAACAAGCCATCAGAAACTTCTGAGAACACAGGATATATTCATACATTTGTCTTTCTCTGCCATGCAGTTTTTTTAAAAATATCTGTCCAATGGAAAATGTCTTCACTGGCTTTCAGCTGCCCAAACAGATTCAAAGACAAACCACACCTGAAGAAACCTTATGCATTTAAGCTTGCTGAGCGTGTTCTTAACATCAGTTTCCCCTGGATGAGCCACTTTTTTGTGTGTGTGGCTAATATTTAAATAATTTCTTGGTGGCCCCACTCATTGCAAGTCAAATTTGACTGTTAAAGGGTAGGGATGGCTGAGGCCTCCGTCACACGCACACAGTCATTGGAAGAGATGTTTTATTCACCACCAGCAGGGGGCAACAGAATAAGAAGGACTCCAGTCATTTAGCTTTGCTACACATTTCATATACAAATGTCCATGTGTGAAGGATTGGAGTTGGTGAGATGGGTTGGCCTATTTTCTGAGTTTTAATTTCAGACTCCTAGCATATAAGTGATGTAAGTAAAGCTTAAGGGAAACAAGTGGACGTGAAGTTAAATAAATGATATAAACCCACTCGTCTGACAGATCCTTGTGTCTCACCTCCAAAACATTCAGCCACTCTCCTTATAAAAACTGGAGAAAGAGAGAGAGAGAGAAAGATGATAATGACAGAACTCATTTACAGCCCTGCACATAGTGTCAGATCCCCCCCCCCCCCGCTCTGGTTGCTAAAAGGGCAGGATTTTTATTCCCTTTAGCCCAGCGGTCCCCAACCTTTTTGGCACCAGGGACCAATTTTGTGGAAGACAATTTTTCCATGGACCGGGGTGGGGGATGGTTTCGGGATGATACAATTGTGCACTTTATTTTGGTGTGGTGGTTAAGTGTGCGGACTCTTATCTGGGAGAACCGGGTTTGATTCCCCACTCCTCCACTTGCAGCTGCTGGAATAGCCTTGGGTCAGCCATAACTCTCGTAGAAATTGGCCTTGAAATGGCAGCTTCTAGGAGAGTTCTCTCACCCCCACCCACCTCACAGGGTGTCTGTTGTGGGGGAGGAAGATAAAGGAGATTGTGAGCCACTCTGAGATTTTGAGTGCAGGGCAGGATATAAATCCAATGTTATCTTATTATTATTACTACATTGTAATATATAATGAAATACGGCCCATTTGCTAACAGGCCATGGACCGGTACTGGTCCACAGACCGGGGGTTGGGACCCCTGCTTTAGCCAAAAGGGTATTCCCATTTATCATTGAAACTAAGTTCTCTCACAAGGAGCACTGAAGTTTACAGTTCAGGAGTGGCAGTAAGTATGAACAGGGTCTCTGAACATATAGGAGATCTAGGGATACCAAATTCCAGGGATCTGGTTGCTGACCCATGGAGCTCAGTGTAACTGAATGTTTACTTAACACACTTTTCTTTGTTGAAAAGCAGGGCTTTTTTGTAGAAGGAACTCCTTTGCGTATTAGGCCACACACCCCTGATGTAGCCAATCCTCCACGAGCTTGGAATTCTAGCAGGGGCTCCTTTGCATATTAGGCCACACACCCCTGATGTAGCCAATCCTCCACGAGCTTGGAATTCTAGCAGGGGTTCCTTTGCATATTAGGCCACACACCCCTGATGTAGCCAATCCTCCAAGAGCTTACATGGCTCTTAGTACAAGGCCTATTGTAAGCTCCAGGAGGATGGGCTACATCAAGGGGGTGTGGCCTAATACGCAAAGGAGTTCCTGCTACCAAAAAAAAGCCCTGTATGAAAAGAATAATGGTAGTGCTGTGAGCTCTCTTCCGAGGAAGTTTATCTGTCATTACGGATAATTACACTGAATAACCATGTAAATTTCCAAGTAACCGTAGAAGTCCCTGGAAAAACGAATGAATAGGACATGCCATTCTTGAGCTGACCTAGCTTTTATTCTCCCTTCTGAAGTCTTCATCAGTCAAGGTGATGCCAATCCTTTCCTAGCAAGTACATTATAACCGTTTATGTAGTTTTATACAAACTTTTATTTAGCAAGTTAGCAGTCATTACACGATGAAGAAACAAATAAACCAGACAAAAGAACAGGCATGAATAAAAGATCATTATCTTGTGTGAAGAAGCAGGAACAGCAATCAGAAAGGCCGGGGGGGGGGGGGGAACTACCAAACCAAATGTCAACTGTTGTTTTAAGGTGCTGGTATCAGTTCTCCCAGCTGGGAGTATATAAGACCCTTTATAATGTAGGTAAGACTGTGAGCTGGCTGGAGCAAGAAAAGCACCGATCCCTGTAGGGCAGGGGAAATCATATGAACATATGAAGCTTCCTTATACTGAATCAGACCCTTGGTCCATCAAAGTCAGTATTGTCTCCTCAGACTGGCAGCGGCTCTCCAGGGTCTCGAGCTGAGGAGTTTCACGCCTATTTGCCTGGACCCTTTTTAGTTGGAGATGCCGGGGATTGAACCTGGGACCTTCTGCTTACCAAGCAGATGCTCTACCGCTGAGCCACAGCCCCTCCCTCCCTGTGTCTCTCCAGGGTCTCAAGCTGAGGTTTTTCACACCTATTTGCCTGGACCCTTTTTAGTTGGAGATGCCGGGGATTGAACCTGGGACCTTCTGCTTACCAAGCAGATGCTCTACCACTGAGCCACAGCCCCTCCCTGCGTCTCTCCAGGGTCTCAAGCTGAGGTTTTTCACACCTATTTGCCTGGACCTTTTTTAGTTGGAGATGCCGGGGATTGAACCTGGGACCTTCTGCTTCCCAAGCAGATGCTCTACCACTGAGCCACAGCCCCTCCCTGTGTCTCTCCAGGGTCTCAAGCTGAGGTTTTTCACACCTCTTTGCCTGGACCCTTTTTAGTTAGAGATGCCGGGGATTGAACCTGGGACCTTCTGCTTACCAAGCAGATGCTCTACCACTGAGCCACCATTATTTTATAAATATAACTACAAACTTATATGTATTGAGCAGTCAAACTGAGACCCCAATGAACAATTAAACAAAAAAAAATATTTATAATAGTTTAAAATGACTGGGGCAATATTGCAGAAACCTATTTAATCACATGGGGAAATACAACCCTGTCCTTCAGGACCGCTTAATACAGAATCAGCATTCTCCCATTACTTTAAATCAGGGGTGTCGAACTCATTTGTCATGAGGACCAAATCTGACATAAATGAGACCTTTTGGGGCCAGGCCATGTGTGTCATAAAATGTAATGCCAAGTAGCAGAGATATAAACTTCATAAAGGACACAAACACAATTAAAGATTTTTTAAAAAACCTAAAATAAAACATGCTTAAAACTTTAACAATTGTTGGTCTTAATGGTGCTTTCTTTGTACTTCTCCTGTGTGACCCAGGGGACTGGGCAAGAGATGCTCTGGCTCTTTCCTTCCTACCCCAGGGGACCAGGAGGGGAAGGATCCTCAGCCAACAGAAGGAAGAGAGGCTTGGCTCAGTAGCTGAGCTGTGTGATTGAGCAAGCCTGGCAAAGCAAGCTGTGATGCAGAAGGAAGCAAGAGAGAAGGAGAAGGAAGCAGCCGACAGCCAGTTGCTCTGGGGCCTGATAGGAGCCCTCCGGAGGTCTGATTCAGCCCCTGAACCACATGTTTGACGCCCCTGCTTTAAATAGTTGGTGACTATATCCTATTGTTATGGAAAGTACAGGAAGGATCCTTTTTTGTACCTTCCACCTAGCAAAGTTCTACTCTTAAGAGCAATAGGAGAATGTTGTTCCTGTATTTTGTGGTCCCGAACTGCAGAGTTATATTTCCCCATATGATTAAATGGTATCCTAGGGTCAGAACAATGGAAAAACTTATCCGAGAGCTACTGTTTGCTGATGATGCTGCACTCGTCTCCCACTCGGTATCAGCTCTGCAGCATATGACATCCTGCTTTGCAGAGGCTGCCAAGCTATTCGGCCTAGAAGGAAGAATTGAGGAAGAATCGCACTGCTACAGCACCAACCCCAAATCAGACTTTTCCCTGCAGCCACTGTGGCCGGGTCTGCCTGTCCCGCATTGGTCTTGTCAGCCACCAGCGAGCCTGCAGCAGACGTGGACTACTGCACCCTTCTTAAATCTTTGTTCGCGAAGTCAAGCCGAGAGAGAGGGTCAGAACACCACATTTTCTTTAAAAACACCATGCATGTGTCTTGGAAAAAGGTTAACTGCGGATCTTCTACCCATGGCGTTTGACCAGGTGTGAATGATAGAGGTGGATGGTGGGGAAGTGCACTAAGAGAAATCAGATGACTGAGAAGAGAAGGTGCACAGAATTCTCATCTCTGAAAATGGCAGTGCCAGACCTAAACAAGGATTGCTAAAAATACCACAATGGCACTGCTTAAGGCACCTCAAAGAGTTCCATTAACACACTCTGTGCTGTCATTTGACACCACCAAAAAAATTAGTGCGAAACGTATATATAATGCGAAACGTATATATAATATGTGTAGCACCATTTCAACAGAATGATGTTTTAGAGGACTAAGGCTGCAATCTTAAGGCCATGTTCCTGGGTGTAAGCCCCAATGAATAACTGTCATCACATTGCAGACAACTTACGGAGACCTCACAGAGTTTCCAAGGCAAGCGAGTAAGCAGAGATGATTTGCCATTGCCTTCCTCTGCAACGTTTTCCTTGGTGGTCTCCTGTCCAAGTACCAAACCTGCTTGGCTTCTTAAGATCTGATGAGATCGAACTATACTAGACCATTTCACATCCTGAATGACATGATACTTACTTCTTCGATCTGCTGAGCTTAGTTCCCAAAGTCTCTTCTGGAGCTACTGGCATGAAATAGAACAATTTCCCTTGCTTGTGCTCCAGAAAAAAAAAAAAAATGCGATAAGGACAGAGAACAGTGTCCCTAGAGTAGAGAGCACCTACTTAATAATAAATTTGTCCCATATTGTGGTAGGGGGGGGGAGCACCTGGCATGAACTTCTAGCTTGAGTTCAAGTGACTCATTGCTATATTACCATAACACAAAGATCTGTTCTCTCTGCTCCTTAACCAGGCTTTTATTTTGGGCTTCTATTGTTCCCCCGCCCATTTGTTATGTCATGGCCTCTTCAGAATCATGTAGGGAACTGGGTACTGCTTAGTCCTACCCATGTCTGCAGATGGCCTGGACAAATTAACTTTTGCCTGAGCTGACTGGTTTTCTAGAAACAACTGCCACTCCTTTCTTCCTTCATGATAAATGCCGTAAGGCTGAATTTGGCCACTTGTTTATATGTAAACATATGGCACGCTCCACCTGTATGAGTGTTTGTTTTCAGTTCTGCTCACAGATAACAAGACTGTAAATTTTATGGCTAAATATTGCATGCGCAGGCACATTGTGTTTCAATGAACAAGTCCTTATTCTGACCAAATTTACAATTATTTGGAATGCCAGGCATATAGTTATAAAATGGCATCCTGTCCTTGGTATACAGTAGCGTCTGTGTTCAAATAATAAAACGACGGAGGGTGCTTTCACACAGCAACTGTTTGTAAGTGGATTTTGCCATTCTGACACAGTACAAATCCAGTTGCAAAGTGCATTATTTAGTGTGTGTGAATGCACCCTACAGGCACATACTTCTTAGAGCCAGTTTGGTGTGGGAGAGCCAGTTTGGTGTAGTGGTTAAGTGTGCGGACTCTTATCTGGGAGAACCAGGTTTGATTCCCCACTCCTCCACTTGCACCTGCTAGCATAGCCTTGGGTCAGCCATAGCTCTGGCAGAGGTTGTCCTTGAAAGGGCAGCTGCTGTGAGAGTCCTCTCAGCCCCATCCACCTCACAGGGTGCCTGTTGTGGGGGAGGAAGGTAAAGGAGATTGTGAGCCGCTCTGAGACTCTTTGGAGTGGAGGGCGGGATATAAATCCAATATCTTCTTAATCTTATGAACCCGTGTTAGATGTGGAAATTCTAGCTTCTGGTATGAAGTTTCCCTGCTTGGAAAGAAAATGTAGTAGTTCCCACCCACCATACGAATGATAAACAACACAACTGATGTCTTCTTTTACCTCAGTTGTTTAGAAATAGTGTAAGACAGGGGATAGCAAACTTCACATTTATGAAATCTACTTTTTTTTTTTCAGCAATAGTCACAAAATGGCAGCTTAGAGGGTGGAGCCAGTCACAAAATAGAGGCTTGTAGAAAAATCAAATGTTTAAGAGAAGGTCTGCAATGTTCATGTGGTAGAACCTTTCCTTTGCTTCCCCCCTCCCAAGGTAAACTACTACCCCTTCCCACCCCAAATTGTAACCTGCCCTACAAGAGGAAAAGGTAGGTTGCTAACCTCCAGGTGGGCTTGAAGATCTGGAATTACATGTGATTTTCAGATCAGTTTCTGGAGAAAATTGCTGCTTTAGAGAATGGGCTGTAATGCATTATAGCCTACTAAGCTCCCTCCCCTACCTATACCAAATCCTCTTGAGGCTTCACCCCCCCAAATCTCCATGAATTTCCCAAGCCAGCATTGGAAACCCTAGGGAAAATAAACAGTTACCTCTGTGTTTTCCCTGGAAGAGCAGCTTGGTCTCAAAGAAAGAGTCAATGGCATAACTCCTTTCCCATCCAGAGCAAGGCTGTGATCAGACAGGCTATTTGACTCAATTTTGTTGCTTCTCCCTTATGGATTAAAAATAATGGTTCAGACAGTGACACCTATCTCCTGTTCTGCAGTCATTGGCTGCCTGAACTCACAGCTGACTTTAAATTGCCATTAAATGTCAACAATATCCTTCACTACTCTACATTGGGCAACCAGGACAAACCCTACACCAAAAGACACAAATCTGACATCAGGAATTCCAAAACTGAGAAACTTGTAGGAGAACATTTCAACCTTCCAGGACATTCAATGGGTGACCTCAAAGTAGCTGTTTTACTGCAGAGGAATTTCAAGAACAGAATGGAAAGGGAAATTGCTAAATGACAAGTTATTATGAAACTTGGAACAAACACCTCCCCAGGATTGAACAGGGATATTGGTTTCTTGTCTCATTACATATTCTAAATCCATAGTCCCCAAGTAGAGCTATACATCCACTGTATTCCAGTGTATTTATCTTTTCGAATAGTGTATCAGAATAATGCTGTATCAGAATAATAAGAACATAAGATAAGCCATGTTGGATCAGGCCAACAGCCCATTCAGTCCAACACTCTGTGTCACACAGTGGCCAAAAAACCCAGGTGCCATCAGAAGGTCCATCAGTGGGGCCAGAACACTAGAAGCCCTCCGACTGTTGCTCCTCCCAAGGACCAAGAATACAGAGCATCACTGCACCAGACAGAGAGTTCCAACAATATGCTGTGGCTAATAGCCACTGGTGAACCTCTGCTCCATATGTTTATCTAATCCCCTCTTGAAGTTGGCTATGCTTGCAGCCACCACCTCCTCCTGTGGCAGTGAATTCCATGTGTTAATCACCCTTTTGGTGAAGAAGTACTTTCTTTTATCTGTTCTAACCCGACTGCTCAGCAATTTCATTGAATGCCCACGAGTTCTTGTATTGTGAGAAAGGGAGAAAAATACTTCTTTCTCTACCTTCTCTATTCCATGCATAATCTTGTAAACCTCTATCATGTTACCCCTCAGTCAATGTTTCTCCAAGCTAAAGAGTCCCAAGCGTTTTAACCTTTCTTCATAGGGAAAGTGTTCCAACCCTTTGATCATTCTAGTTGCCCTTTTCTGCACTTTTTCTAATGCTATAATATCTTATTTGAGGTGCGGTGACCAGAATTGTACACAGTACTCCAAATGATGCTGCACCATCGATTTATATAGGGAAATTATGATACTGGCTGATTTGTTTTCAGTTCTTTTCTTAATAATTCCCAGCATAGCGTTGGCTTTTTTTATTGCAGTCACACACTGTCTTGACATTTTCAATGAGTTATCTACAACGACCCCAAGACCTCTGTCTTGCTCAGTTTCTGCCAAGTTCACACCCCATCAACTTGTATTTATAGTTAGGATTTTTAGCCCCAACGTGCATTACATTGAACCTCATTTGCCATGGTGACACCCACTCACCCAGCCTCGACAGATGCCTTTGGAGAACCAATCCTCTCTGGTTCTCACCACCCTGAACAATTTAGTGTCATCTGCAAACTTAGCCACTTCACTGCTTACTCCCAACTCCAAATTATTAATGAACAAGTTTCAGCGGGACCTGCTTCGGTGGGGAAGGCAGGATATAAATAAAATAAAAAGTTAAAAAGCATGGGACCCAGTACTGAGCCCTGCGGCACCCCGCTGCTTACCACCCTCCACTGAGAAAATTGCCCATTTATACTCACTCTCTGTTTCCTATTAATTAGCTAGCTTTTGAACCACAAGAGGACTTGTTCTTTTACCCCATGACTCTTGAGCTTACTTAGGAGCCTTTGATGAGGAACTTTATCAAAAGCTTTCTGGAAGTCAAGATAAACAACCATCTGCTCCATAGCACAGTCATTGAGAGTGTCTAGAAACTCTATCTCCTTCTACCAACTTGAACACATATTGACCCAATCAATATGCGAGTAGTTAAAATCACCTATTATGACACAGCTTTTATTTCTAACCACTATCTTTAATTCTTTCATCATTTTATAATCATCCTCTATCTTTTGATCTGGTGGACGATGACAAACTCCCAGAGTTAAGTTTCCTTTTTGGCCCACTAATTTGACCCAAAGCATTTCTAGAAGCTAATCTAATTATCTGACCTTCTCAATTTATTGGACTGTATACCCTCTCTGACATACAGAGCCACCCCACCTCCAACCCTTTTCTCCCTATTCTTCTGATATAATTTATATTCAGGAACCACGATGTCCCACTGATTTTCCTCATTCCACCAAGTTTCTGAAATACTCAGAATGTCTATATTTCCCCCCAACACTAAGCATTCCAACTCCCTGATTTTACTTCGGGCACTTCTAGCATTTGTATATAAACATCTATAATTTCCCAGGCAAGTTACCTTCCTCCTGCTGCCTCAAGACTTTGCCAAGCGATCCATACTGTTTGTCACCATCTCAGTGGACAACTCTAATCCATTGCCTGGTAAAAAAGTAACAGCTAACCCTTCATCTCTTTGAGATGAGTTATCACAAACCAGAGACATTTTATCTCCTGTCAGCTTTCCCCCAAGATTCAATTTAAAAACTGCTCTGCCACCTTTTTGATTTTAAGCGCCAGCGGCCTGGTTCCCTCTTGGGAAAAGTGGAGACCCATCTCTTTTGTACAGTTCCTGCTTGTTCCAAAAAGCATTCCAGTCAGGCCCATAGCCAGAAAATTCTGGTTGGGGGGCCCATGGAAATTTTTTAGGATGGAGGGGCCCCCTCTGGTGGCCCCCACTCTCTCCTCCACCACTTTTCTCTCCACAGCTCTGGCACCCCCCCCCCCCCGGCCTATCTGACTGTCTCTGCTTCTCCAGGTGAGCCACCTCAACCTCAAGGGTGTGAACTTGTTCTCTGAGTACCAGGAGCTCCTTGCATCAAGCACACACCCAAGACTTCTGTCCAGAGGGCAGATAGTTGTACATGTGACACTCAGTGCAATGCACTGGAAAGCCCTCACCCCCCCCCCCCTCGCTGGAATTCTGCCTTCATAATTGCTTTTTAAATATACAATCTCTCCTTTATTATCTTTTGTGTTTATGTGACTCGCCTTGTGGAAAGTCTACTTACCTTATTGGGAAACAAGGAGAATAGGGCCCTTACTTCCTGGTCCTTCCAGGGCTTTTCGCAGAGCCCCCAGGCTAAGAGCCCTAAGAACTCACGCCTCTGGTGAGGTGCAGCCTTATAAATGCAAAAAGGGTGAGACCAGCAGTCAGCCCCAGGCAATACAGATACTCCCAATCAGCAACAATCACCTGATGCAATCAGCAGTCCCTCTACCCCAGCAAGCAAACATACAGACACACACAGCTAATTCCCCTCAGCTATTAGGGAAGACAGTTAAAGACAAGGCAAGCACTCACCCCTTCAGCAAGCCACCTTTCCCACTCTCCCCCAGAGCTCAAGTGACTGATGCTAAACCCATCTTACACAGTGTTCTAATGTATTCTTTTTTTTTTTGTATTAGCGAACTGGAATGATGTTTATAATGCTATGGTACATGTTAAAAAGTAAATTAGGTGGACAGAGACACTTCTAAGAAAAAGATGTTCTCAGCTTAACCCATGTTTGAGGAGAAAGAGCAATTAACAGACTACATTTATTGCCTTATGACTGTGGACTCTCACCATCATTCTCCAGTTCTGACATGTTTATTACCTTTGCTGTTTTTCCACACAACTAATGCTATCCAGACAAAACTTCTCATTCTTTCAATCTGTTAATTTCACTATTTTGCCTTTTGTACTATTTGCATACTTAACCATTGCCTACCAGCTATATGTAGCATTGCTCACTGTACCCCATTTCATCATCTGACATGCTCATTTCATCATCTTACATGCACATGAAAGCACAGTGGTGGTGATTTTATTTCCTTCATCCTTGAGGATGCTGTTGCAAAGCACACTAAGTGAGATTGATTCTCCACCACAGTCATGGATTGTTTGATCACATAACTAAATTAAAACTGAAACTCCCATAAGGCTGTGCAACATCACACATGCGTGAAATAATCACTGGTTGGCTGACTGATTAGCTGACTCTTTATTGAAATGTGTGGATGCCAACAGAGCATAGTGATAAAAGGTCTGTGAAAGTGAGGACTTGAATCCCCATCAGGTTGTGTGAGAATATGCATGGGAGAAGCGTCAACTGCGGAGTGACATGATAGAGGTTTACAAGATTATGTGTGGGATGGAGAAGGAAGAGAAATAAGTACTTTTCTCCCTTTCTCACAATACAAGAACTCTTGGGCATTCAATGAAATTGCTGAGCAGTCGGGTTAGAACAGATAAAAGGAGGTACTTCTTCACCCAAAGGGTGATTAACATGTGGAATTCACTGCCACAGGAGGTGGCGGCGGCTACAAGCATAGCCAGCTTCAAGAGGGGGTTAGATAAAAATATGGAGCAGAGGTCCATCAGTGGCTATTAGCCACAGTGTGTGTGTGTGTGTGTGTATATATATATATATATATATATATATATATATATATATATATATATAAAATTGGCCACTGTGTGACACAGAGTGTTGGACTGGATGGGCCATTGGCCTGATCCAACATGGCTTCTCTTATGCTCTTATGTGACACAGAGTGTTGGACTGGATGGGCCATTGGCCTGATCCAACAGGGCTTCTCTTATGCTCTTATGTGACACAGAGTGTTGGACTGGATGGGCCATTGGCCTGATCCAACATGGCTTCTCTTATGTTCTTATGGGTGAACTGCTGATGACTGCATTGTATTATACTATTTAAATAGGTAGAAAATAACTTTTCCAACAGAAGTGAGCTGTTCAGAAACAGCTGAATCTGTGCAGCTAACAGCTCTGTGCTCACAATAGGTGAGCGGAACATAATCTGAACCAAGCATCCCTGGTCATGTTTTAGTTTTGGCAGGTAGCTGGTTTATTTTGTAATACTGAATGTTTTTGCTTTTGCTGCAGATTAGCTCAAGCAGTTGTAACTGAGACAAATGCCTTTACTCTTTCCATGAAAGCTGCTCAGGTTTAGCGAATAGCTTGCTGGAATGCTGACCAACTTCTACTCCATAGTTATCCTTATGGGCTTCTCACCGTTCAACATGCCTCTCAATAAAGACCAAAGCATGTGATGAAATCACATTGTCTTAAAGCCCCTGCCATTCAGCTAAAGAAAACCATGAGTGACCTACGTTACACAGAGTTGTACAATGATAACCTTCCTGCATAGAAACACTCAAACACAGAAAGCTCATAGACATGACACTATTAATTGTATCAATTCTTCATAAATGCAATACATTGACATTTAATGTCACATGGGCGTCCAACCCATCCCTCCAGCAACAACCCTCTTCTAGTGTTATCAAAGCTCCTGCTATCGAAACAGTAAAGACTATCATGGTGCTACTCTTAAAGCTCTTCCATAAGTCATTAACAACTAATACCTTAGTGAAGGAAACATATGAGGATAAACTGACTTTTTAATAAGCTTGCTCATGAAATCCTAGATATTGTGGTCTGACCTTATAAAAGGACCTTTGGCTGTCCCATCCTGTGTCAATGGTGGGAGCACATACAGCCGGGGCTACGCGGACTGCACTGGCTGCCAGTGGTATACCGAGTTCGTTACAAGGTGCTGGTTATCACCTTTAAAGCCTTATATGGCCGAGGACCTGCCTACCTGAGGGACCGTCTCTCCCCATATGAGCCCCAGAGAGCGCTGAGGTCAGCTGGAAAAAACCAGCTGAATATCCCTGGGCCAAGGGAGGCCAGATTGAAGGTCACCCGAGACCGGGCCTTCTCTGCTGTGGAATCAACTCCCGGAGGAGGTGCGGGCCCTACGATGCTTAGATCAATTCTGTAGGGCCTGTAAGACCCACCTCCTCAAAATAGCCTTCAACCAATGATAAACCGGGAAGTGCCATTGAAAATGCTTTTAATTACTGAATTCTGCTGAAGATCTAACGCTTAGCACCATGTTGATATTGTTATTGTTAATTTTAATAATTTGTAAATTGTTTTAACTGTGATTTTATAAGTAAATTGATGTATAATGTATTTTATGTTGTGAGCCGCCCTGAGCCTGCCCCGGCGGGAGGGCGGGATAGAAATAAAAAATTATTATTATTATTATTATTCAATTAATAGCTATTGGACCAGGAACCTGAGAGAAGGTATAGGCTTTCCTTTTAACTTAAACCCTTGAAACTGGCACTTGAGATGCTTTTAAAATTCAAACATTTTTTAAAAAAGGTTTCATTTAACATTGAGGGGAAAGATCAGGTGAAGTCAGGGGTTGGAAATACTGGAGGTCAAATTAGTACAAGCACAGGCTTTTGTTCTTATATACCAGGCTAATGAGTGGTTTTTGTTACTGTCACCCATCTGGAGTCCAGTTACAGAGAAAGATGTCTTAAGAATGCTCTAATAAAACAAATACAATAAAAGGTAAATAATAATATGGGGGTGGGTAGGTTGCCAGCCCCGAGGTAGGAAATATCTTAAGATTTTAGAGGTAAAGTATGAGGAAGGGGGGGGGGTTGGGGAGGGGAGGGTCCTCAGCAGAATACAATGCCATAGATTCCACTCTCCAAACCTGTCATCTTCTCCAGGAGAACTGAACTCTGTAGTTTGGAAATAAGTTGTAATACTGGGAAATTTCAAGGCCCCAGCTGGAGGTTGGCAATCCTAGGTCTTATTTATTTATTTATTTATTTATTTATTTATTTATTTATTTATTTATGACTTCATATTTGTATCCCGTCCTCTCCACTAACAGATTCAGGGAGGCTAACAGGCCAAATGGCATCTAAAAGCAAATACATCATTATAAACACAAACAGTACAAGAACATAAAAACTCTGTGGTGCTATACTTCAGTATAAAAACAGACACGCTCTCAGAAAGAATATTTACATGTTGCTTTTCTCCTGGAACACGGTAACGTGTTCTTGCGCCCTTCTATTAAACGTTGGGAAATTATCCACTAGTATTTTTGCCTATCGGAACACAACAACATGTAATATATAAGTGTTAGCAAGTTGCAACTCCAGCAAAAGGCTTTCAAGGCAAATGGGAAGCAGAGATGGTTTGCTATTGCCTTCAAATGCAGGGTGTTCTTCAGTAATTCCCCCAGCTAAGTACCACCCCTGATTAGCTTCCAAGATCTGAGGACACTGGGCTGACCCATGCCACTTTCCCTCTCCAACATGTAAAAGCTTCCTGAAATTATGTAAAAACAGGAATCTATTGCCTACTGCATATATATCAATAAGGTGATGTAATGTAAGAACTGTTAATTAATTAGTGCTGTAAATATCACTGAGTTTATACGCTGGATTCTCTCTGGTCTTGTTTCGTTAACTGACCTTTACTTTTTAAAACATGTTTAAACAAAACAACTCATCTTCAGTTTCACCCCTTCTGCACCAGAAAAACAGTACATAGACGGCACAAAAGAAAAATACAGACAGATTGTAGTTCTAGTATATGAACATATGAAGCTGCCTTATACTGAATCAGACCCTTGGTCCATCAAAGTCAGTATTGTCTATTCAGACTGGCAGCGGCTCTCCAGGGTCTCAAGCTGAGAGTTTTCACGCCTACTTGCCTGGACCCTTTTTAGTTGGAGATGTGTTTACCAAGCAGATGCTCTACCACTGAGCAATTAAAAAAGCAACCCATGAGACGGTCCAGCAATTTGCCAGGACTTATAAGACTCTGCCTAATTTATGTGGACACTCGCATGAACATAAAAAATAATGCAAAAGTTCTCCACTCATTTTATCTCCCATGATAAAGCTAAGTGAGAGGCACTTTTAATCTTCCCTGTCAACAACAAAAGCCCCAGAAGTAAAATCCCACAGAATTATAGATCGTAATATTACACTATTGCTGGAGTTCCTTACTTTCTCACACTGTCAGAAAGTATCCTTTACCTTTGAGAGAGAAAGGCAGATTCCACTTTTGTTGCACAGAAGCCCAACTGCAAAGGGATACCTGGGAAGTTTAAGGGGGTCTTACTTTCTGTGCGGGCATGTGAGGGGTTACTGAGGTGGCTTGCAGGAGTTTTAATACCCGATAGTGAGCATTGTAGTTTTGTTTCCTGTGAGAACTTCAGACAGCCAAACCCTTAAAATATTTTTAGCGAGAGAACATACAACTGTTAGTAGCATCCCCCCCCCAATAATATACCACCTGTTTCATAAGATAAATATCACTAAAGTCTGTAGAATACATGTACACACCATGAACGAACACTTGCTCTGAAGTGGTTTTAATGTTCTTTTCTGGAAAGCTAAAAAACTTCCTTCTATTTTTAATTAATCTAGCCTGAGAATGGGAGGCTGCACTGTCAGAAAGGTAAAATACGCTGTGGTTGCCTGGCCTCTATAAAGTTATTTTATTGTTACAGGGACTAGGAGCAGAATTTTAAAATACCCAAATAAAACACGCACACAAGTACATGCTTATTTTATTTTACCAAAATGTCTATACTCCATCCTTCTTTTTCGTTCAACCTGATTTATAGCCTATAAATTATAGGAAATGTCATCAGTCTTCTTTAAGATTTGATGGGAGGGAGAATGAATTGCACATTTTCCTCCCCCAGCTTAACAAGAAAGCAAGAGAGAGAGAGACTGGCCAAGTTATTTGGAAATCTGTTTGCCATACTGACAAAAGAGTAGAATACTTTCTGTATCTTATGGCCCTGTTCCCTATGAAGATCCATAGCCCTGAAGGCAGGAGCTGATAGAACTTCTGTCATAGCCTTTGAAACTGATGACTCAGGCTACCTTTGTTCCATGCATCTCAGAGGAAACCAAAAGCCCGGGGTAACATTTATTAATTCAGGGATACTCAAAGGCAATCTGCCTATCTGACATGAGGAGGCCACTCTTTGCGATGTTATACTTTGTTCAGGTTGTACCTTTAAAAGAAAACAAGAGAATGCCGTTTCAGACTTTCTTTGTCTGTCGATTACCACAAAATATGTGGGAGCGGTATAGGTGTGTCTTTCCCTTCAGTTCCTGTGCCTCGTTTTTCTACAGGCCGAAAAGAAGACAAAAGCAGATTCCTCCCCCGCCCCCCCCCCAAAAAAAATTTGCATCCAGCCTAGAACTTTCTAGTTATAAGTGTTTCATTTGAATACTGAGGCACCTTTGATGACGTGACTAGGAAACAAATCATTCAGTTTCAATTGCCTGCCGGTGCTTGATCAGAATAATTGAATTCACCACTTGTTGAAAGACTGCAGTAAAGGCCTCTAGGCCTCACAGTCAATGTTGAAATTGCTAAGGTTGCCAGCCTCCGGATGGGGGCTGGAGATCTCCCGCTTTTACAACTGATCTCCAGCTGGCAGGGATCAGCTCCCCTGGAGAAAATGGCTGCTTGGAAGGGTAGAGTCTATGGCATTGTACCATGCTGAGGCCCCTCCCCTCCCCTCCAATCCCCAAACCCCACCCTCTCCAGATCCATCCCTAAAGTCTCCAGGTGTTTTCCAGCACAGACCTGGCAATCCTAGAAATTGCACAGTGTTGCACGTGGGATCCATGGGAGAGGCAGGTAGCTGAAAGAGAGAGCAATACTAAGAGGGATTTATTTTTGGCCATTAAGCCACAGTCAATTTATGGCAACCCCATAGGGGCCCCAAGGCAAGTGATGTTCAGTGGTGGGTTGTACGGTTGCCAAGTCCAATTCAAGAAATATCTGGGGACTTTGGGGGTGGAGCCAGGAGACATTAGGGGTGGAGCCAAGATCAAGGCTGTGACAAGCATCATTGAACTCCAAAGGGAGTTCTGGCCATCACATTTAAAGGGACGGCACACCTTTTCAATGCCTTCCTTCCATAGGAAATAATGAAAGATAGGGGCACCTTCTTTTGGGGCTCATAGAATTGGACCCCCTGGTCTAATAGTTTTGAAACTTGGGGGGGGGTACTTTGGGGAAAGGCACTAGATACTATACTGGAAATTTGGTGCATCTACCTCAAAAAACAGCTCCCCCAGAGCCCTCGAAACCTCCAGATCAATTCCTATTATACCCTATGAGAATAGATCTTCACATAGGGAATAATGAAGTGTTCAGCAGACGTTCCTCCCCTCTCCCCCCCCCCCCTGTTTTCTGGCGACTCTGAAGTGAGGGATCAGCCTCTCTACTCGCGAGTTGCAGCCAACTTCTTCCAAGTAACACAAGCACCCCATCCCAATTCCAATAGGAGACTGGAGCCTCCGGAGGGCGAAAAAATCACATGGTGGCTTTGGGGGTGGGGCTTCCCCCCGCCGGCCAGCTGACTGGGGGCGGGAAGGAAACTGGGAAAGTGGAAGAAACCCCACTGGGACCCGGGGGTTGGCAAGCCTAGTGGGTTGCCATTGTCCACTTCACCCTTCACTCGGAGTCTCAGAGTGGCTTACAACCTCCTTTCCCTTTCCCTTCCCATAACAGACACCCTATGAGGTAATGGGGCTTAGAGAGCTCTCTGAGGACTGCCCTTGAGAGAACAGCTCTGAAAGTTATGACTGACCCAACATCACTCCAGCAGCTGCATGTGGAGAAGTGGGGAATCAAACCTGGTCCGTGCACTTAACCACTACATCAAACTGGGCAGAATCTCAACTATTCTGCCAGGCAGATTTACAAAACAAATAGACTATGAATCTTATTTGAAGTTAATAGGTTGCTCCAAGTGGTTGGGGTTTTTTTTTTTAGCTTATTTATAGACTACCTTTCAAGTCTCCAAGATGATTTTCAGCACATAAAAATGCAATAAAATCCATACAAGTCCCATTGGAGGCAATGAAATTAATCTAAAATACGTTAAAAATCAATAAAAAGTCACCATCAATAAATGCCACACAATCGATACAACGGGTTATTTCAAACACTGCCGCTTTGCCTGCCGTACGTTTCTCATTAATGCAGCAGTGCTGTAGCATGCTGTATTTCTACAGGGAACACCTATCGCACCAGAGAGAGAACAAAGGTCAGATTTGGTAAAGTGTGTATGCCACCCCCCTAAAGAAAATGATACGGCTGTAGTTCTCCAGAACAAATCCACAGAATGCTGCTGAATTTATACTATACACTTTAACACTTCCCAAAAGTGCAGCTTTTGAAAACTGAATATATGTATACATATGGCAAACATCATCCACAGAAAGACGAAGTAATCTGAAGAAACCACCAGCGCAACTGTTGTGCAGGCCACAGCACGATGGGCTAAATAGGGTACTCCCTTGGCATTCCGCACATTCTTGTTGCACAGCATAGCCAGAACGCAAGCCAATGTTTGCTCCCTTTCCTCTCTGTCTGAGGCAAGCGTGGCGAATTAAGCTTGATTTGCATGACATTTTGCATATACAGAGCCTGGAACGTGGCGGTGAATGGTAAGCTGTTCAAATTCAAGGAAAAGCAGAAACTCTGCTCCAATACATTGCTCTAACTTTCTGTTCTGTTCCCTCAGTCTTCCAAATGGAATTCAGTAGATTCATCTGAATGGAAATAACTTCTGTTCTTATCAACAACCAGGAGACCTCTCTATGTTGATTCCAGTGTTGCATCATCTCCTAGGCTTATGCACAAGCAGCCTGGCCTATTGGCTTTAAGATCAAATGATTTTGACCATTTTCGCACACAGCTTACCACGGGGTCACGTTCCTGTTCTCTCCGCAGCGTCCGTCGGCTTTCCCATTATGTGCCCCGAAGTTACAGGAAGTGCCGCAGCTTTTGCGTAGCAAACGTAAACCGCTAAAACCCAGTTTACGTTTGCTACGCAAAAGCCGCGGCACTTCCTGTAACTCCGGCGCAGATAATGGGAAATCCAACGGACGCTGCGGAGAGAACAGGAACGTGACCGCGTTGTGAGCTGTGTGCGAAAACGGTCACAGAAACCATGAGCCCTGAACTAGCCTGGCAAACAAGCACAGTGAGCAGCTGAGCCATGGCCAGTGTGGTGGCTGAACGCAGCTCCTGATGTACTCCATCCAGATATCAATGCACACAGATTTTTGTATATAGTCGGACTTAGGGATACTAAATAGATCCCAGTAGGCAGCCATGTTAGTCTGAAGCAATAGAACAAAGCAGTAGACAAGTGCACCTTTAAGACCATAAGAACATAAGAGAAGCCATGTTAGATCAGGCCAATGGCCCATCCAGTCCAACACTCTGCGTCACACAGTGGCAAAAAAAATTATATATATATATATATACACACATACACACACACACACACACACACACTGTGGCTAATAGCCACTGATGGACCTCTGCTCCATATTTTTATCTAAACCCCTCTTGAAGGTGGCTATGCTTGTAGCTGCCACCACCTCCTGTGGCAGTGAATTCCACATGTTAATCACCCTTTGGGTGAAGAAGTACTTCCTTTTATCCGTTTTAACCCGACTGCTCAGCAATTTCATCGAATGCCCACGAGTTCTTGTATTGTGAGAAAGGGAGAAAAGTACTTCTTTCTCTACTTTCTCCATCCCATGCATTATCTTCTAAACCTCTATCATGTCACCCCGCAGTCGACGTTCCTCCAAGCTAAAGAGTGCCAAGCGTTTCAACCTCTCTTCATAGGGAAAGTGCTCCAGCCCTTTAATCATTCGAGTTGCCCTTTTCTGGACTTTCTCCAATGCTATAATATCCTTTTTTAGGTGCGGAGACCAGAACTGCACACAGTATTCCAAATGAGACCGCACCATCGATTTATACAGGGGCATTATGATACTGGCTGATTTGTTTTCAATTCCCTTCCTAATAATTCCCAGCATGGCGTTGGCCTTTTTTATTGCAAATGCACACTGTCTTGACATTTTCAGTGAGTTATCTACCACGACCCCAAGATCTGTCTCTTGGTCAGTCTCTGCCAGTTCACACCCCATCAACTTGTATTTGTAGCTGGGATTCTTGGCCCCAATGTGCATTACTTTGCACTTGGCCACATTGAACCGCATCTGCCACGTTGACGCCCACTCACCCAGCCTCAACAGATCCCTTTGGAGTGCCTCACAATCCTCTCTGGTTCTCACCACCCTGAACAACTAAGTTTTATTTCGAATGTAAGCTTTCGTATGCTCTTAAGCAGACTTCATCAGACAAAATGGGAATGGCAAGCAGCGATACTTAATAGAAGTGGGCAGTGTGGAATCATGGGAATGTTTTTAGCAGATTCAAAGAATCACCAGTAGGGATCTGTGTTTGTTAGTGTAGGACAAAACGGGGTTAAAAAAAACATTAGAGTGATAAAAAGCAGACTGCTGTCGTAGGTGCACGGTGCCATAAATCTAGGTAACATTCTGGCTTTGTTAGTTTAAATAGAGGACATGGTTTCTCAAGAGATTATAACATCCATATAGTTTGCCATCAGATGGGTTGGTATATGCAATAAGACAAACAGCCAGTATCCCCCATTTGAGTATGTCAATACAAAAAGACAAAAAACAAAACCCCCAGATATTCTGATACACTGTTCTAAAAGAGAAATAATATAAGTTAGCCCTTAGAAAAACAGAGTGCATTAAAGGATAGTGGAAGGTGGTTTAGTATATGTAATGAGACAAATAGCCCACATCCCTCATTTGAGCATGTCAACAAGACAAAAAAACCCCAAAAAAACCCATTCTGATACACTGTTCTAAAAGAGAAATACATTGGAACACTGTGGATGCACAGCTATACTCTGTGAGAGTTGGTTTAGCATATGTAATGAGATAAAAAAAAAAACCCAATATCCCTGTTCAGTCCTGGGGAGGTGTTTGTTCCAAGTTTCATGATAATTTGTAATTCAGCAATTTCTCTCTCCATTCTGTTCTTGAAGTTCTTTTGCAGTAAAACAGCTACTTGGAGGTCACCCATTGAATGTTCAGGAAGGTTAAAGTGTTCTCCAACAGGTTTCTCAGTTCTGTAATTCCCGATGTCAGATTTGTGTCCATTTATCCTTTGGCACAGGGTTTGTCCTGTTTGCCCTATGTAGAGAATTGAGGGGCACTGTTGGCATTTAATGCCATATATAATGTTGGAAGATAAAAAGAAGAAGAAGATATTGGATTTATATCCCGCCCTCCACTCCGAAGAGTCTCAGAGCGGCTCACAATCTCCTTTACCCCCACAACAGACACCCTGTGAGGTAGATGAAGATATTGGATTTATATCCCGCCCTCCACTCCGAAGAGTCTCAGAGCGGCTCACAATCTCCTTTACCTTCCTCCCCCACAACAGACACCCTGTGAGGTGGGTGGGGTTGAGAGGGCTCTCACAGCAGCTGCCCTTTCAAGGACAACCTCTGCCAGAGCTAATGGTGAACCCAAGGCCAGTCCAGCAGGTGCAAGTGGAGGAGTGGGGAATCAAACCCGGTTCTCCCAGATAAGAGTCCGCACACTTAACCACTACACCAAACTGGCTCTGTGAATGAGCCTGACTCTACGCCACAGCCGCATTTGCTCCAATCCTACTGACAGAGATTCTCACCTGATGAAGTACCCACCTGATGAAGTCAAGAAACAGATTAACAAAGCCAGAACGATACCTAGAGAAAACCTGTTACAAGACAAACCCCGAAGAGACGATAACAAAACACTACTAGTGGTCACACACAACTCTCAACTGAAAACAGTTCAACGTATCATCAACAACTTACAGCCTCTATTGGACAGTGACAGCTCTCTTTCAAAAGTACTGGGGGGGGTAAACCTCTCCTTGCACACAGACAGCTCCTCAATCTCAAACAACTCCTCACCCACAACAATACAACCGCTTCTGAGCAGGAACACTGGGACCAGAGCTTGCAATAAACCCAAGTGCCAACTTTGCTGCCCCATACACCCACACAACACAGTCACTGGGCCTAACAGCATTAACTATACCATCTCAGGCTCATTCACTTGTTCATCTTCCAACAATATATATGCCACTAAATGCCAGCAATGCCCCTCAGTTCTCTACATAGGGCAAACCGGACAAACCCTACGCCGAAAGGATAAATGGACACAAATCTGACATTAGGAATTACAGAACTGAGAAACCTGTGGGAGAACACTTGAACCTTCCTGAGCATTCAATGGGTGACATCAAAAGCACCTTATTTTCTCCTTGTCTGACTGCCAGAGAGAAAGAATGCTGTAGCAGTACTAGAAGACTGATTGTGAGCTCACTTCTCTTGGAGGACAAAAAATTAGCCATCACTGATACTATGCTGGGAGCGGGGGGCGGGGGGGAGGACACCACAGTACCTGTTGCCCCCCCCCCCCCCTGGATTCTGTATGGGAAATGAGGGACTGGAAAGGTAGAATACGGAAATATGGGAACACAGGCATAAATAGCAATTCCTGCCCAGCTCATTCACTTTTGGGACTGAAAGAAATGCAGGACAAGAAGACAGCAGTGTGGGACACTGAACCACACAGACAGGTACCTAGCATATGCAGAAGTGGGTAGTTATTCAACCCCCACCTCACATCATTCAATACAATTGGCTGGCTTACACTGCAATCTTGGACAGAGGGGAGGGGGTGCAAGAATTCAGGGATCAAACTAACTGCTAATCTCAGAGATATACCACCTTAAGTCCAAAAAGCACTGGCACAGCGTTGTGGTAGCACTATGCTGGCAGTGTGTGCATGTAGGAGTGACCCAAGCCCGGTCCATGTAATATGATAGGGCACACTCCCAGGGAAGTATACTCAGGGAGCTGCCTACGCTGGAGGGGGGGGGGACACTGGCTCCATACTAGGCTGTTAGCACACTCCTTTCCCAGGGTGCCCTCTCCCTACAGGTAGGGGACAGGGAACAACTGGGACTAGCATCTGTTCCACTGTGTCCTGTGGATCAGCTGGCCAGGCAACCATAGGACCCATTGACTCGCAGGACTGGGACTTTGTACAACGACGGTAGATTCAACAGTTGCAGTTTCAGAGCACTTCCTCACAGTATAAGTGAGTGATTTGAATGGCTACCACATAAACCTCAGGGGAGTTCCCAGGCAAATAGAGCGTCTCCTTAAGAGTGTAACCACAGAATCTGATGGGATCCCACCACAGGCTTGGCTGGGGCCGCTGTGATACCTGGTTAATAATGTGGCCATCGAATTCAGGACAAGCTGAAGTTTCCAAAACCTTTTTGAAGGCAATCCCTCAAGTAGTGAATTGCTGCTATCAAGGCTGGATATCATTAAAGTGTGGATAACTATGGCAAAGAGAGCCAGTTTGGTGTAGTGGTTAAGTGTGCAGACTCTTATCTGGGAGAGCCGGGTTTGATTCCCCACTCCTCCTGCTGGCATGGCCTTGGGTCAGCCATAGCTCTGGCAGAGGTTGTCCTTGAAAGGGCAGCTGCTGGGAGAGCCCTCTCCAGCCCCACCCACCTCACAGGGTGTCTGTTGTGGGGGAGGAAGGTAAAGGAGATTGTGAGCGCTCTGAGACTCTTCAGAGTGGAGGGCGGGATATAAATCCAATAACTTCATCTACCTCACAGGGTGTCTGTTGTGAGGGAGGAAGGTAAAGGAGATTGTGAGCCACTCTGAAACTCTTCGGAGTGGAGGGCGGGATATAAATCCAATATCTTCATCTACCTCACAGGGTGTCTGTTGTGGGGGAGGAAGGGAAAGGAGATTGTGAGCCGCTCTGAGACTCTTTGGAGTGGAGGGCGGGATATAAATCCAATAACTTCATCTACCTCACAGGGTGTCTGTTGTGGGGGAGGAAGGTAAAGGAGATTGTGAGCGCTCTGAGACTCTTCAGAGTGGAGGGCGGGATATAAATCCAATATCTTCATCTACCTCACAGGGTGTCTGTTGTGGGGGAGGAAGGTGAAGGAGATTGTGAGCCGCTCTGAGACTCTTCAGAGTGGAGGGCAGGATATAAATCCAATATCTTCATCTACCTCACAGGGTGTCTGTTGTGGGGGAGGAAGGTAAAGGAGATTGTGAGCCGCTCTGAGACTCTTCGGAGTGGAGGGCGGGATATAAATCCAATAACTTCATCTACCTCACAGGGTGTCTGTTGTGGGGAAGGAAGGTAAAGGAGATTGTGTGCCGCTCTGAGACTCTTCGGAGTGGAGGGCGGGATATAAATCCAATATCTTCATCTTCTTCTTCTTCAAACCAAACTTCTCAATGAGGAGCCACATCAAAAGTACCAGTTGAAGTACCTAACCTCAGGGAAGCAAAATGGGCCCTAATAGCACTCCTAAACTATAAATGTACATATGTAAGTGATGCCAAGTCTCAATGAACATATGGTAACTCCAGTAAGGGGCTCCCAAGACAAATGAGAAGCAGAGGCGGGCTGTGGTTTGATATCATTGCTGTTCCCTTCTGGATTTAAATCAGACAGCAACATTTCTCTCCCGTTCCCCAGTTGTTGGCACCCCATTCTGACCCATCTTCGAATCAGTTATTTGACACTGTGGAAAGTCTGGTCTTTATGGATGTCAATGCTTTCACCCTGCATTTCCGGATGTTTGAACTCCCCTGTTGCAAACTCAAGCTGTTTGGGAAGTGTGAGCCTTCCGTTCTTGCCTCCTTTAAAAAAAAAAAAAATCAGTGATGTGTGTATAAGTGGATCTTCGCCTCTGCATTTTGAATCACCACTTGTGCGTTTCTGATCCCAAGTGCTCCATCAGGAGCAGGAGCCCCCGGAGGAGTTGTTTTTGAGTGACGAACCCCTCCCCCCACCAAAAAACCCCCCCTCTCTCTTGTTTCTTGGAGTTGGAAAGCTGTGGAAATAGTCCCTAGTTTGGCTCCAATTCCCCCCCCCCCCAGCTTCAGAGTTGCTGTTTGAGATGATCCCATAATTGGCACAAGAGTAAATATACTGAAGTCAGTGCAGCTACTCTCATGTAAACCTGCATGATTTCTACATTCCCCCCACTCCCATGTATCCCAAGGAAGAGAGGCAAAGTGGAGGCTGAGAGGGCCTGTGGAGCTGTCAAAAAGGAGCCACTGCTTCGGTGCAGGTGTAAATGACATAAAAAGAAGTCGCATGCTTCTTGCCTACCTACTTCACGTTTACCATGCGGCAATAATCTGAACAGCCAGCCATGGAGTGAGGCATGTTAAGTAGGCTTCCCAATCCCCCGGTCCCAGCGGGGGATCCCCTGGTTTTACAGGCTTCCCCACTCCCCCAGCCAGCTGGCCGGCGGGGGAAGCCCCACCCCCACAGCTATTATGCACCTCCATGAACAATTCCCATAGGGAATGATGGGGAATTGATCTGCAGGTATCAGGGGCTCTGGGGGAGCTGTTTTTGGAGGTAGAGGCACCAAATTTTCAGTATAGCATCTAGTGCCTCTCCCCAAAAATACCCCCCAAGTTTCAAAAGGATTGGACCAGGGGGTCCAATTCTACGAGCCCCAAAAGAAGGTGCCCCTATCTTTCATTATTTTCTATGGAAGGAAGGCATTTCAAAAGGTGTGCTGTCCCTTTAAATGTGATGGCCAGAACTCCATTGGAGTTCAATTTTGCTTATCACACCCTTGCTCCTGGCTCTGCCACCAATGTCTCCTGGCTCCACCCCCAAAGTCTCCTGGCTCCACCCCCAAAGTCCCCAGATATCTCTTGAATTGGACTTGGCAACCCTAATGTTAAGGGTGGCATGTTTGGAGAAACTACTCCAGAACAAATAACACCAGATAAAATAGAGGGGTGGCCAGGCCTGTTGTCTGACCCCTCCATGGTTTGCCATTGCCTTCTTCAGCACAGCCTTCCTTAGTAGTCTCCCATCCAAGTACCGACCCTGATGAGATTGGTCTACGCACCAAACTACAATTTTAAAGGAGGAGTTAATAAAAGGCAGGGGAGGGAGAAGGGCCCTTTCTAGGGCTGTTCTGGCCTCTGAAGGAGGATGAAGAGAGCCAGTTTGGTGTAGTGGTTAAGTGTGCGGACTCTTATCTGGGAGAACCGGGTTTGATTCCCCACTTCTCCACTTGCAGTTGCTGTAATGGCCTTGGGCTAGCCATAGCTATCTCAGGAGTTGTCCTTGAAAGGGCAGCTACTGTGAGAGTCCTCTCAGGCCCACCCACCCCACAGGGTGTCTGTTGTGGGGGAAGAAGATATAGGAGATTGTAAGCCACTCTGATTCAGAGAGAAGGGTGGGGTATAAATCTGCAATTCTTCTTCTTCTTAAACACCACCTGCATAATCAGTTCAATTTATGACTGCTTAAACTGGCGGCTGAATATTCCAAGACTGCTGAAACTGCATAATGTCAGCGATAAGAAAGCTCAACACTCTGCAGCTCTTACAATCATGTCCTGACACCTTTTGAAATAAAAGGAAAAACAAAGGGCTCTTGGTTTATGCAGATGCCCATAAATCTGCTGAGTGGAGGTAGTCAGAAATCCATTAACTGCTAGAGTGCCTAAAGGGTTAAGGAAGTTAATTGTATTTGGAGCACAGAAATATGTTAGATAAAGCCACAAATGAACCACAAAGTAAAAAGTAAAACCTAGGGCTCCCTCATAAATAAGCAGCAAATGATAATGAAGAGGAAAAGCAGGCTCTTAACCTATTTTGGACAAATACTTGGTTGACATATTGTCTATGGGCGCTGACATGACTGTGGCTAGAATATATATATTTTTTTGTACTGCAGTTGTCAGTAATTTTCTTAAATATTCTGTGTTCAAGAGTTAAGCATCTATATATCTAATTCTCAACTTGGCCAAATCTGAGGATACTTAAATCCAGAGAATGGAGCCGTGAATGGACAAGACAGATATTTCTACGCACCTGGTTTACAAAAACCCCCCTGCAATCTTAAAAAAAAAAGTCTCGAAATAATAAAATGATTACCTGGAACTTAAAGAAAAGGATTACCTCAGTGGTGAAAGGTTACCACAACAGCTGGCCAGGATTCCAGGCTTGGTTTCTGTTAGTAAAAGGCAGGAGAGAGAGTAGGGCCATTTTTAGGGCTGTTCTGGCCTTTGAAGGAGGACTCATCAGATTCAGCTCAGGCAGCAACTACCAAGCAACCTAGGGTTGCCAATCCCCAGGCGGGGGCAGGGGATCCCCCGGTTTGGAGACCCTCCCCCCACTTCAGCGTCATCAGAAAGCGGGGGGAGGGGAGGGAAATGTCTGCTGGGGACTATTATTCCCTATGGGGATTTATTCCCATAGAAAATCATGGCGAATTGATCTGCAAGTATCTGGGGCTCTGGTGGGGCTGTTTTGGGGGGTAGAGGCACCAAATTTTCAGTATAGCATCTAGTGCCTCTCCCCAAAATACCCCCCAAGTTTCAAAAAGATTGGACCAGGGGGTCCAATTCTATGAGCCTCAAAAGAAGGTGCCCCTATCCTTCATTATTTCCTATGGAAGGAAGGGATTGAAAAGGTGTGCCCTCCCTTTCAACGTGATGTCCGGAACTCCCTTTGGAGTTCAATGATGCTTGTCACAGCCTTGATCTTGGCTCTGCCCCCAGCATCTCTTGGCTCCACCCCCAAAGTCTCCTGGCTCCACCCCCAAAGTCCCCAGATATTTCTTGAACAGGACTTGGCAACCCTAAAGCAACCACATGACCTGTATGACTCACACAGACATGGCTACTTGCTACTCCTCTACAACAGTCACCCTGTGAAAGGCAGTGTGTTGTGGTGGTTAGTGTTTCAGATAGCATTGCCAAGTCCAGTTCAAGAAATATCTGGGGACTTTTGGGGTTGGAGCCAGGAGACTTCGGGGGTGGAGCCAGGAGCAAGGGTGTGACAAGCAGAATTGAACTCCAAAGGGAGTTCTGGCCATCACATTTAAAGAGACCGCACACCTTTTAAAATGCCTTCCTTCCACAGGAAATAATGAAGGACAGGGGCACCTTCCTTTGGGGCTCACAGAATTGGACCCCATGTTCCAATCTTTTTGAAACTTAGGGAGCATTTTGGGGAGAGACACTGGATGCTATACTGAAAACATGGTGCCTCTAATGCAAAAACAGCCCCCCCCCCCAGATCCCCAAATACCCGTGGATCAATTCTCCATTATTTCCTATGGGAATAAGTCTCCATAGGGAATAACAGAGTTCCCAGCAGACATTTCCCACCCCTCGATGGTTTTAAAATGTGATAATGTATTAAATTGTTATCTACCTTGGTGGCCCTTGTGATGGCAGAAAGATGGGATATACATTTTGCAAATAAAAAATAAAATACCACACAAAGTACTCTATACCCTTTGCACTTTGATTGTGAAGGGAACTAAAAATTAATTTTGAAACTCACTTCTCATTAGGATGATTTAACATGAAGGAGACTCTTTTGTTCTTAATATGAATATCTTCAAAACTCCGGGAGGCATTGTGCAGGAATGGCTTCCCTTTCACTACAGTTAAAGCTGCACTTGTTACATTTCTCTCTGGAGATTAGCTATTTAAAAACATCGGAATCTTCTTTGAATCAAAGATCTGTGATCTCAATGTTACACCCACCCTAAATTGCCTATGTTCTCTTCTGTCCTTAACACCCGTCTACTAAATACCATTTTGTTTCCTTCGTTGAGGTATCTGGTACATTTAGGCCCATTTTGTGCATGCAAAGGCAGGACTTAACAAGAAAACTTCAAGGGAAATTGGGCCAGACACAAAGAATAATAAGAATTATATTTAACTGAAAAAAAAAAGGTTGCACAGAAGGATCTAAAAATTCCTCCGTAAGGTGTTTAATTTGCAAATGTTGTATATCAACCTGAGCACTCAAGATAGGGCAAGATCGCAAAACCGAATAAAATCTATTCAAGAACTGTTGGCACAGAAATCATTAGCCCTAAAGACTTGGAGGCAGATTAGAGAGAATGTGTACCATGCGTACATATATTTGAAATGACAGGTCCCTGCGCTCCTTGAACTGGTGGAGGACGATGTGCCAATTTGTTATATGTAAAGATTCAAGTGGAAATTCTCCTTCCAGCCCTCCACTGACAAAATGACTGCTCCTAAATAAATCTTCATGATTCACCCAACTCGAGCTGAGATACTACTTGCTTGTCAGTTTAAAGCTTCTTCTTCCTCTGGCTGACCGAGAGGTGAGAAGGTGCACAGACCTTGTGACTCAGCACTTGCCAATACACAACACTTGTGTTATGTGGAGCTGGATTAAATGAAGGTCATTATGTATAATTGAAAAGATACTAGGGATTAACCACAGTTTGGATGGTAATGCTTTTAGACAAAGTGAGCTTTTAGACAAAGCATTCTCTGAGGGCATAAATGCATGAAGGATATGCACAAGGAACAGGCTAGATAGCCATCCCGGTGTGCTAAAGTAAGAAGACAGTATGCATGCCTTCTTAGGAAAAAAAGCACACTGAATGCAATGAGATTTACTTCAGAGCAAAACTGGATTCGATTGTGCTGTATGATATTTGTGGAATATAAGGTTGGATCTGCATTTGGATGCTATAAATCATCCTGTTCTGTAAGGGACTGCTCTTTAGCCTTAGGTAAATCACTTTCCCAGTGTCAGTTCCCCATCTCCAAGGTGGTAATCAAAGTTACTTACTTCACAAGGTGTCTTGCGTAGCTTGTGGCACTAACAGCCACCTTTGTCCTGAAAACCTTGGAGCTGGTAGCGAGGGTGACGGCAGCACCCCTATTGTGCTCCCCGCCACCGAGATTTCCACATTTTGGCTAGCACAGAAATGTTTGAGCAGGACAGGATTTATTTATTTTTTTTACAGAGAAACAGCAGTTAGGCTAGATAAAATCATGGAAGATCTTATCAGCATCTGCTTCACGGGACTTCCATTTTCTTCTCTGTGTCTTTTTAACTTGCAGTCATACAGCTGAATACACGCTCACACTTCAATATAACTAAACTTTTTTTTTTTTCAGGCATTACAGTCATTTGCAGGTTTTTTAAAAACCTACCTCCTTGCAATGTTCGAGGCAGTGGAAACAAAGCTGGTCAAACTCACTTGTCTGCACAGTATATGTACCTAGATATGCACAAGATTTGCTATTCTGCCTGCCAGAACATGATCATGCCCAATGCTCAAAATTACACAATCAAGTGTCATCAAACAAGCTAATCATTCCATTATAATCAATGGGATTTAGGAGTATATAGCATAGCTGGGTTAGGGTGGCCGATGTGGTTGAAGATCTACTGAAATTAAAACTGATCTCCAGGCAATAGAGATTAGTTCCTCTGAAGAAAAATGACTGTTTTGGGAGGTTGACTCTATAGCATTATACCTCACTGAAGTCTCTCCCCTCCCCAACCCCCCTCCCTTCCAGACTCCACCCCCAAAATCTCTAGGAATTTTTCAATCCGGTGCTGACAACCCTAGGCTAGATTCCGCAAGTAAACTTTCACTACAGGTGGTTTGCCTCCTATTTTGCATCCCAAATGTAGAAAGCTTTTATAGCTGAGGAGACGGTGTGGCAACAGTTGTGTGGAATCAGGTAAGCATGCTTTCATGTTTCAGGGGTGTGGCTCACTGAAACGCAAGTCAAAAGAAGAGGCATGCGAACCCTGCACTGTTCTACAATTTGAGAATGTGTTTCCTGGCTTCCTTCAGCAGAACGGGGGGGGGGGGGGGGCAGGGTGTTAAACTTGATAAAATGAGCAGTTGTCAGAGTTATGTGACATTAATCAGTTTTCAACTCTTTTAGGTTATGAATTGGCATTAAACTAATACAATGTTTGAAATGTTGCCGATGCAATGCACGCACTCAGATTTACATACAAATGTTTTATTAAAAAATATTCCCCTCCATGCCCCCATCACGAAGTGTAACCAAAACACATACAATAAAAATATGAAGAAACAGTGTTTTGTTTGTAACAATACATCAGTGGGCAACCTTGCTAAACGGCATTTGTAAGGAAGGACTGTTCTACAATATTACATTTTGTATAAGAAAAGGATGCATTTGACTTTTTAAAAAACCAAATGCCTAAATTTTGTTGCTTCAGTGGGCAAGAAACATTTCAAGGAGTGTAAAATTAGATGAGATCCCCCTACCCCGCCCCTCCTTCGTAAATTAGTAACCATCACCAGAACTCATGTGGGTTCATCCATATGGACAGGCTGACAGTTTGAGTGACTTGTTTCAGGAAAAAAATTCAGCTCCACTTCACAAGGGTGATACTTTCTCCACCAAAAAAAAGCACTGTAGATTCTTTGTCACCTTCTAGTTTTGTGCGACAACCACATTTTGTCTTCCAAATCACACATTATGACCATACACAACATATTTCATGACAATTATTAAGACAAGTAGGGTTTGGCTACTTATGTGTTTTTCTAATAGCAGCTTAGGAATAGCGTAGCGGCAGGTAACGTTGGCTGGATGGTGCCCAGAAGAAATACTTTAAAGTTCCATTTGTTTCAGTGTGAAGGATAAACTCTAAACATTTCCTGTTTTGATCAGTGGATCTTTTCATGCATAACCTTTGTTTTAATCATACCCTACATTTTCAGTTAACCAAAGTAGTAGAAGCCCGACCACTCAGTGAAAGTCATTTTTATATTTTACTTGCGGCTTCATATTCACATCTAATGTGACTGCGAAGTTTGTTTTCTTTCCATCTCTTGAAGACAGGTTTCTGTACAAAGTGATTGTTCTGTTTTTCTTTGTCACTTAACTCGGAGTGGGTTTTTAAAAATTCATTAACATGGAGTTCAAGGATGTGCTCTTGTGTAAACTTCCTAAGACAAGACCTCTGAAGGTCAAAATTATACAGTACAGTTTGAAACCATTGTGGCCTATTCATCTCGTATGAATGAAGAATTTTCAGTTTGTTCTAAGTATAATTGACAGATGGGTGCCAGAAATGAAGGACTAATATGAAACACCTTTCCCAAAAATGTTTCCGCTGTACATATTCATACCCCTTTCTCCTGCTGTCACAGAGCCTCCCTTGGTTTACACTTCAGTTCCCTCTCTGGCATATAAAGTATTATTTGCAGCAAGGCTGTTGTAGAAACTGGTGTTGAACTGGTTGAGAACTGAACTGCTGTAGCCCAGATGACCAGAGGACATGGAATTGGACCACTCTCCGCTGCCATGGCTGGGGATGCTAGAAAGAGGAGAGTATGAGCTGAAGCCTACCATATTCTGTCCCATTTTGTCACCAACTTCAGCGCTAAGTCCCAGGGGCACTGAACGACTGACAGAATTGGACCCATTTACATATGCTGTCATACTAGACAGGAAGTTGTTGAGACAAGGAGCAGCAGAAGGAGGGGGTGGGGAGCTCTTTTCAGGTGAGCTCTCCGTTCCAGAAGAGGAATTTTCTAAAATGTCTTGATGATCTGCTCCTTTGGGGCTGCTGCTGAGGATGCTGTTTTCCGATTTGTCAGAAGGAAGCACTGCTGTGCTGGCAGTAACGTCAGATTTCTTCTTCCTCTTGCGCCGAAAGTTTCCATTGTCAAACATCTTCTCACAGTTTGGATCCAAGGTCCAGTAATTGCCTTTCCCTGTTAAAAGAAGGGCAGGAAAACATA
This sequence comes from Heteronotia binoei, assembly GCF_032191835.1. NCBI lineage: Eukaryota > Metazoa > Chordata > Lepidosauria > Squamata > Gekkonidae > Heteronotia > Heteronotia binoei. The sequence goes on from NC_083227.1 coordinate 154,660,925, forward strand.
AATATAATCAAAGCCAACAAAGTGTTAGTTCTCAGGGCTTAGTCTGGCTCAGGTTCAGGAAAAGCAACAATTTGGGTAACACCCTTAAAAAAAAAAGACACTGCTCATATTCAAATTAATCTAAATCCTTACAGCCAGATTCTTCAGGTTCTGCCCCGCCTTCTCTGGGGTAAACCTTATGTAGTAATGAGAGAGAGAGAGAGAGAGAGAGAGAGAGAGAGAGAGAGAGAGAGAACAATAACTCAAAACAGAATTTGGATATTATATTCAACTCTTTCCCAAGGAACATGTATTATTTCATTTATTCTCTGTTTTTCTCTCCAACGGAGATGCAAAGTGGCTTACGTGATTCTCCTCTCCTCCATTTTATCCTTACAACAGGACGGTGAGGTCGATTAGGTTATGTGACTGCCCCAAGGTCACCTAGCAAGCCTCCTTAGCAGAGCAGGGATTCAAACCCAAGTCCCCTAGATTTCAGTTTGAAACTTTAACTGCTATTCCACATGGGCTTGAAAGCCTGAGGCAAAACAGCAGGAAAGGCTTTTTTCAGAATGTCTCCCAGCAACAAAAAGTAAAAGAGAGAACTAATTCTTAAAATGAATGGGCTGCAAAAAAACACTTTAGTTGACTCAACAGCCAGAACTGGATGGCTAATGCCAGCTTGCCAGAAGACGGTGGGGGGGGGGGAGGAGGGGGAGGGAGCCTGGCCTGTTCTTGAGCTTTAGACAGCAGCTTCGTCTGTAGAAGGAGTAATGATAACCCCTCACATAAAGACTTGTATGTTCATGATGGGAGCATGTGGCCATCACAGTGAAGTAAGTTTCTACTGGGACAAGGATCTGGGTTCAAAACCCAGTACTACCATGAAGCTCATTGAGTGGCTTTATCCAGCCACAGTCTTTCAACTTGAACTATTTTACAGGACTGTTGTGAGATTAAAAAGGGAAAACCATATTCTAGGCAGATATATGTCCGAAAGGAACTCTGTCAGTCTATAGAGATCATTTTTATTTGCCCTGCCTCCAAAGCATTTTATCCTTACAACAACCTTGTGAGGCACATGAGACTGGCTGAGGCTGTGTTATTGGTCCAAAGTCATCCAGTAAGCTTCATGGCTGAACTGAGATTTGAACCCAGACATCCCAACTGTAGTCCAGCACTAACTACTACTGTATTCTGGCTCTGACACAGATGTCAGTTCCAGTTAACATGACCTCAGGCCTTTCACACAAAGTCAATGCTTCCTCCAAGCGGTGAAGTCTTGTGAGCAAAAATTCTATTTCATGAGCTACTGGCATTAAAGTTGTGAGCTACTGCACACATTCGTTTGCTCTGGGACCACCCTTCCTGAGCTGACACACAAGTGTGTGAGCCGAAGGCTAAAAAACTGTGAGCTAGTTCACACTAACTCAGCTTAGAGGGAACACTGCGCAAAGTATAGCATTTTGAGTAACTGAACAGGGCTACTGTTGAAGGAAGAGAAGAAGAAGAAGAAGATATTGGATTTATATCCCGCCCTCCACTCTGAAGAGTCTCAGAGCGGCTCACAATCTCCTCTACCTTCCTCCCCCACAGCAGACACCCTGTGAGGTGGGTGGGGCTGGAGAGGGCTCTCACAGCAGCTGCCCTTTCAAGGACAACCTCTGCCAGAGCTATGGCTGACCCAAGGCCATTCCAGCAGCTGCAAGTGGAGGAGTGGGGAATCAAACCCAGTTCTCCCAGATAAGAGTCCACACACTTAACCACTACACCAAACTGGCCCGTAAAAAGCTGGCAGCCGTACTAGCGTCCCAATCCTTAATTGGCAAGCAAGGCTCAGAACCATTTTGAAAGTGCTAGAATGAAACATTTTTTTCCCTAAAGAGACATAGAAAATGTCAATACTTTCGACACTATCATTTTCAGAAAAACCAAATAGCTATAATAGCCCGCTTATATTCTCATTTCTATTAATTGTTGACTCAAATATAATAGCCACACTTCAACTGTAGTGGTTTTAGGAAGTATTTATGATTCTCAAACCATGTGAACGATAAAAGAGCATTGGCCTATAAAGCATGCTTTCAACAAAACTGGATTACAAACTAGCCTCTTGAAGGCAGATTGGAAAGCAAAAATACAATCGGGAAGTCTTCTTACCTGGGTCGTCTTCGTCTCGTGGTACCTTTTTGAAGCAGTCGTTGAGGGAGAGATTGTGCCGTATGGAGTTCTGCCAGCCAGCTTTACTTTTGTTGTAGAAAGGGAAGTTGTCTGCAACGTATTGGTAGATCTGACTGAGCGTCAGCCTCTTATCCGGCGCACCATGGATGGCCATGGCAATAAGCGCAGAGTAAGAATAAGGCGGCCTAACCAACTTCATCAGCTCCTCCTGAGAAGGCATAGGCAGCCAGCCCATCTCATTTGCCCCCAAGCCATGCATGTTAGGCAAGAGTTGTCTCTGCATCCCGTAGGATTGTGGAATGTAAGGACTGCCGTTGGATCCTGGGAGGTAAGGTGGGGAGTTAATGGAAGGTCCATTCAACCACAGATAAGGATTGTGTGTGGCATTGTAGTCGCCTGCTTCGAAGTTTGTAGGCCTTTGTGGGCTAGGAATGTTCTGAGGATGGAAGAAATTTTCGTAGTAGATATTCATTTCAGGAGGCTCCTGGCCAATGTTTGGAAATTGCGGGCTGCAGCGTGGTGGAGAATGTATCTGTGGATCAAATGAGCTCATAATCTAGCTCTGGCAGTCTACCAAGTTGCAACACACCTGTATTAGTCCTTTCTCCGAGACAGGTGCATAATCTGCTGGACTCACCTCCTAGTACTTATATACACCTGTAAATGTTTGGGTGTACTTTCCAGGGCTCAGCCTAGTGCATCCTGATAGGCTAGAGATCAGGGTGATATCCCTTTTTTGGAATGCTGACAGCCCAGGCCAGTAATAGATGTCACTTTAACCAAATTTGAAAGTTACAACTGTTTATCTTTTTAAATGAATGGAGGAATTTTCCACTGGTATGATTGACAGTACAGAAGCTGGGACATACTTATATGTAAAGCTTTTGCTGTAAAAAGATCCCTTTCTTCAAATTCCTTTAGAAAACGATGTTAGGGGAGAACTTCTATTTTGTTATTGATTTTGATATAATAACTCTGAAATACCAAAGTCATTCACACCAAACTTTAGCAAACTGCCAATATCCACACTTTATTTTCTAGGTTTAAGAATACTAGTATTTTAAACTATGAATGCTTGGAAACTTACAAGCAAGAAGGCAATCCTAAGCAGGTCTACTCAGAAGTAAATCCCACTTTAGTCTATGGGGTATGCTCCCAGGAAGCATTCACAAGACTGCAGCCTAAAGTTCATTAAACATGAGATTTGCTTTTCAGTGAACATGCTTAGAATAGTGCAGTAAATATTTCACAATTCCTTTGGAAACAATACGTTTGATAAGAAAGACTGAGATTTGTTCTTGCTAACTTTCGTTCCTGTTTTCATTTCCCCCTGGCTCAAGTCTTACTGGTCAGATGGCATAGTTCATTCACGATATTCGGCGGCTGAATTACAGAGCAAGTTTACACATCATTTGCACCAAGTATTAAAAGAAAGGCAAAACAAGACACCATGCAAATTCATTCTTACAGCATAATAGCACCCCCACCCCCACCACCCCCGTTCTATATATCAAGTTTTTAGTTTGGATTTATAAATCAGATTGGTTGCCCCAATGCATTCTGCAAAGTGCCACTCTTGTCTGTAAGTCAGCTTTCCTACCCTTTCTGCAGCTGCATGGTTTACAGAAATTATACCGTTCCAGAGGACAGGGGTAGCCATATTGGTTTATTGCAGCAAAAACAAAGAGTCATGTTAGACCTTAAAAACAAACAGGCATGCACTTTTTGGGGGATTTAGACTACCGGTATATGCCCTTTTCCAGCATCATACTGCAGTAACAGGAAAAACGGTTCTTTTGTTCTTCTGAATGTTTGGTTGCCATTAACTGGCACAGAAATCCTGCCAGCAAAAAAAGGTGGCACGGCACATTCAAAGTTATATATTTTTGAGAGGAAAATCAGTAGAATGACATAAAATCGTAACACAAGGATCATGGTCAGGTTTTTCAAGTATTCAACCAGGACTCAAGACACTACTAATTAATCTTTTCATTTTAGGTAAAGGGTAGTCATTTTAAAATTTCTGTTGTCAAATTTTTTCAGAGCCCAAGAGCCATCGGTGTACTTAAAAAAAAACAAAACCCTAGCATGACAAGCAGATTTCAACAGGTTCAGCTAGGGTTGCCAATCCCCAGGTGGGGGCAGGGGATCCCCCGGTTTGGAGGCCCTCCCCCCGCTTCAGGGTCATCAGAAAGCAGGGGGGGGGGAGGGAAATGTCTGCTGGGAACTCTTATTATTCCCTATGGAGATTTATTCCCATAGAAAATCATGGTATCTGGGGCTGTGGATATCTGGGGCTGTGGGGGGGGCTGTTTTGGGGGGTAGAGGCACCAAATTTTCAGTATAGCATCTAGTGCCTCTCCCCCAAAATACCCCCCAAGTTTCAAAAGGATTGGACCAGGGGGTCCAATTCTGTGAGCCCTAAAAGAAGGTGCCCCTATCCATCATGATTTCCTATGGAAGGAAGGAATGGAAAAGGTGTGCCGTCCCTTTAAATGTGATGGCCAGAACTCCCTTTGGAGTTCAATGATGCTTGTCACAGCCTTGATCTTGGCTCCACCCCTAATGTCTCCTGGCCCCACCCCAAAGTCTCCTGGCCCTACCCCCAAAGTCCCCAGATATTTCTTGAATTGGACTTGGCAACCCTAGGTTCAGCATTCCTTATCATTGTGGGAAAGGCATTACCTGCTAAATTTCTGTTTGTCACACACTGCTAAAAATTCAAAAAGTCTCATGAGAAAAAGGTGACAGACCTGCCCTTGTAGAAATTAAATGTTCAGCTCCCAGAGCCCTTGTCGGCTCTAACAATACAGACATATCTGTTCTGTTTTCATTTACTTTCTATTTACAGTGAAATACTTAATTTAAAAAAAAAACATTCTTTGGAAAGAGTATCTAAGCCTCAGGTAAGCAAATGGGCTGCCAGAGACTTTGGCAAGCCACTTGGGAAGATGTGGAAAGAGAAAATGTTACACTGCTGCTCTTTGTTATATTAAAAGCCAATCAGATCACTGGCGATTAAATAATATTTCCACTTCTGAAATCCCATTCATCTTTCTTATGCCTCTGGCACCGATGGTTACCCCAAGGTCAGAACTCAACACATCTTCTCAGGAAATTTGCCACAAAACAAGCCTTGCCTTTTCACCTCAGAATCTTTGGGAAGACACAAGAACTGGAATGTGGTTTAAGATATTCCAATAAAGCTTAATAAGTAACATCCATTGCACTATACAGTGAAGGTCACTTCCCCGTGGCTTCTTCCCATAGGCCTCCCTTAACCTTTGCACGCAGAAACCACAACGGTCAGCCAGTGATTTTGAATCTCCACAGGTGGGGGAGTAGCCCTCACGCTGTTGCTGTAATAATTAGATTCACCCTTACCTTTTAAGAATTTTGTAAAACCACGTGCCTTCTTATCTTCTGGCTTAATCTGTGGAATAATTTTCAGTGCTTCAACTATAACACAGCTACAAGCACCACAGTAAAGGGATACTACATGCGAGGGGGGAAAATGTTTCCCAGCAAAGTGTACTGAGTGGACTGCAAAGTACAAAATGTGTTGTGCTGAAAACAGAACAGCCTCTTTTAGGAAACAAGCCTTCTACTAATATACAAAACAACTGGCAATTCCTTTTCCAGCGTTCTGATACAAAAGACTGAACCAGTGGCATTTCTCATTATCAGACCATTGTTATAGGAACAGGAGCCTCTGGTTGAATCAGATGTGGCCTGTATCCCACCACTCCACTCAGCAAAGTCTGAAGTGTTCCTTCAGTCCGAGGAGCTTTCCTTCACCTTCAGTGCCTCTTGTCAAATGAAAAGCCAGAAGAAAGCTTCAGGGTTTTTTTTTCTCTCTGAGTGAAGTAGTAGGCCACTGACAAACCTTAATGCTAAAGTACATCTAACAATCACCACAGGGATATAAACAACAGCAACATCCCCAAAGTGAACTGTGTCTTTCTTAGATGTTAAATCATTAGTTCTCATCCGCTATATCACACAGATTCCAGAATCTGACATAATATGCATAAGGTTTACAGTACTGTCGGAATACATATAGAGATGTCATGATTAAAGCCCTCTCCCTCTTCAAAAATCCCCTATTTAAATCAAGCATGTCAGCTTGCTTCTAGACTTTCCCACAATGTGCTTCTCATCTACATACACGAGTCTGGGAGGAGCACTGAATCTTGAAATTTCCCACCTGTTCCATGCAGGTATACCGGCACATTCTGCTGAAATCTAGATCAGCATTTACATTGCTGAGAAGATGGATACCTTCCACAAAATAAAACGGTATGTAGGCTTTTCAGCTAATCCAGTCGCTTTGACAAATTTGCATTCACCATCCAGGATGGCATAAACTATTGCAGGGGTGGCCAACGGTAGCTCTCCGGATGTTTTTTTTGCCTACAACTCCCATCAGCCCCAGCCAGCATGGCCAATGGCTGGGGCTGCTGAGAGTTGTAGGCAAAAAAACAACCGGAGAATTGGCCACTCCTGAACTATTGTATTCTTCTCATACAGCTATTCTTTCTGAGTTCAGTGTTTGCATCAAAATGGTTGAAGGGAGTCACATTCACGAGTTACTAACCACTTCAGGCTATAAGAGGAGAAGGAAGGATGGCATATGTGCAGACCTCAGAGAAAGTTGCTAATTTCACACATTTGAATGCAGACAGGTGAAAGCCTTTTAGAGGCTCTTTAAATATATATATATATAAGAGGCTCTTTAAATATATATATTTAAATATATATATATATATATATATATATATATAAGATTGCAGCTGCATATATGCTTTGATGAGTAGCTAAGAATTGCTTATGCCCAGGGGCAGAACATCCTTATTTACAGTTAAAAACACAATGAAATGGGTGTTTTCCCTATAAAGAAACAAAGACTAGGGCAAGAAAAAGAAATGCTAACGAAGGTTGTAAAAGAGCTACATTAAAGTTTCATATATCAAAGTAGAAATCCAGGCTGCCAGTTGTTATTGAAATCTTGTTTGATAATGAAAACTACCAGCCTAAAGCAATGTGCGAGCGAAAGAAACTTCTCTGAGGGAGACAGGGGCTCCTTCCAGACGAAATAATGGAGGATGGGGGCACCTTCTTTTGGGGCTCATAGAATTGAACCCCCAGGTCTAATATTTTTGAAACTTTTTTTGGGGGGGGGGGTGAGAAGAGGCACCAGATGCTATGCTGAAAGTGTGGTGCATCTACCTCAAAAAAACAGCCCCCTAGAGCCCTGGCTGGAAAGGATTGATTCTCCATTATACCCTATGGGGATCGGTTTCTATAGAGTATAATGGAGTGCCTAGCGGACATTTTGAAAGCTGTCTACAAGGCTAAACTATACATTCTATGGGAAATGTGGGATTTGGTTTCGGGATGTAGTTTGTAAATTGTACAGTGTTTCTGGGGAGATGTCATAACTTAGGTTAGAAATATTGCAGTGCTGGAAAGGTCTGGTAAAATCAGCTGTCTAAGCAGTTGTTAGTCTCTGTTTGGGGGGAGGCTAACAGTATCGCAATCGGTTCTGCCTTTTTTTTTTCCTTACAGGGGATACCAGAAGCTGAAGCAGCGGAGAATAAAAGTTTCTATTAGGAAAATGGCACAGGGGGAAGGGTTAATTTCCCTGCCTCAGTCCAAATCAGACTCTCTTTTCTGGCTCCTGCTTAACATTTGAAGAATGTGAGGAGATCTGGCCACGGATCTTTCATGCAATGCGCAATTCAGGCATAGGGTTGCCATCCTCCAGGTGAGGTTTGGAGCTCTCCCAGAATTAGAACTGATCTCCAGACTAACAACAAACACAAGCCTTCGCTGGCATATATCAGATTATAAATAAGGCAAAAAAAAGAGAGAGACAGAAATAACAAAACAAACCAGTCATATACAGCTATACATTGGACAACTGATCCTTGATTACCAGACTCAAGAATAAAGCAACCTTTTCAGTTGTTTCAGATGACAAATCATTCCGAAGCCGGCAGACCTTTGCAGCATCTGAGCAGCTTTTCCTATTGAGCAGAACCGGGTCTAGAATCTCCAGACTACAAAGATAGTTCCCCTAAATAAAAGTCTGCTTTGGAGGGCATTATCCTCTGCTGAGGCCTCTTCCCAAACCTAGCCTACCTAGATTCCACCCCCAAATATCCAGGAATTTCTCATCCCAAAGTTGGCAACCCTATTCAGTCATAAACTAGTAGCCATCAGGCTGGGGTGACATTATTTTTAGACCTACAATTAAATTCAGCAGTAACTGTGCACATACCGATAAGTAAAAAAGACACATTTATTTTCTCAGTTATACAACATGGGCCTGATGTGTGTATGTGCTAAAAGTGTAACACAGGAAGTGGTTCTAGGGGTCAGGGTGGAAACGTTCGGCCTGAAGATACCAGCAGTTCGGCCTGAAGGTGACGGCAATCCTGAAAATTAAGACTATAAAGCAGCCAGAAATCATGCAGTATTAAAAAATAAAAAAGCAGAAATGTACTGCTTGTTAGCTTCTAAGAAACCTTGATTGCCATGACCTGCATAATGCTAGATTTTTGAACACTGGAGGAGAACCTGTTTACAGGTTTACCTGCTTGGGCATTGTTGAACAGATTGTGACTAATACATCTTAAAAATATGCATCGACAGCAGGGGTAATCAGAAGGAGACCATGTGCATGGATGTTCACGATGCGGTGTCAGTGAGAAGTGAAATACTGCATTTGTGTGTATTTGCATTTTTTTTTGCTTCAGCTGAGCATGCACTTTGGGATTCACACAGAACATGAAAACCATTGCTCCAAGCATAAAGAATTAGTGATCACAGTCTCTCTTTTACCCTGATAATAAATGCAATAAAATGTAGGCGAAAAGTATTCAGTAACGTTATAAGCATGAAAAACAATGCTTCTCCTGCAGCATTGGCATGTGCATATCTTTGACTGATTCATTTGAATCCTATGGGCAAATAGCACCCTCTGGTGAAAGTTGTTAGAAGTGCACCAAAGTAAATTAGGATCAACTGTAGAAACTAGGATTGCCAATCCCCAGGTGGGGGCAGGGGATCCCCCGGTTTGGAGACCCTCCCCCCGCTTCAGGGTCGTCAGAAAGCTGGGGGAGGGGAGGGAAATGTCTGCTGGGAACTCTGTTATTCCCTATGGAGATTTATTCCCATAGAAAATCATGGAGAATTGATCTGTGGGTATCTGGGGCTCTGGGTGGGGCTGTTTTTTTGGATAGAGGTACCAAATTTTCAGTATAACTTCTAGTGCCTCTCCCCAAAATACCTCCCAAGTTTCAAAAAGATTGGACCAGGGGGTCCAATTCTATGAGCCCCAAAAGAAGGTGCCCCTATCCTTCATTATTTCCTATGGAAGGAAGGAATTCAAAAGGTGTGCCGTCCCTTTAAATGTGAGGGCCAGAACTCCCTTTGGAGTTCAATGATGCTTGTCACAGCCTTGATCTTGGCCCCACCCCTAATTTCTCCTGACTCCACCCCCAAAGTCCCCAGATATTTCTTGAATTGGACTTTGCAACCCTAGTAGAAACTCTTATGGTTCCAAATGTCTGGTGCTCATCTTATACTTTTGGGCCACAAGGAGGCTTCCCACAAAACACAGGTTTTCTAAGCCAGCAATATACACAGCTTAAATGTTTTCCCAAGTGGTGATGACATAGTAGTTTGAATGTCTGACTAGATTCTGTGAGACTCAGGTTTGAATCCCTGCACTTTCTCTACAGAAACTTGCTGGGTAACCTTGGGTCTGTCACTCTCTCTCAGCCTTCTTCACGTGGCTGTTGTTACGAGAATAAAATGGAGGTGGGAGGTGATGCTGTCATCATGGCAGATGAAGTTCAATGTGGCCAAGTGTAAAGTAATGCACATTGAGGCCAAAAATCCTAGCTATAAATACAAGTTGATGGGGTGTGAACTGGCAGAGACTGACCAAGAGAGAGATCTTGGGGTCACTGTAGATAACTCACTGAAAATCTCAAGACAGTGTGCAATTGCAATAAAAAAGGCCAATGCCATGCTGGGAATTATTAGGAAGGGAACTGAAAACAAATCAGCCAGTATCATAATGCCCCTGTATAAACTGATGGTTCGGCCTCATTTGGAGTACTGTGTACAATTCTGATCACCGCACCTCAAAAAAGATATAGCATTGGAAAAAGTGCAGAAAAGGGCAACTGGAATGATTAAAGGGTTGGAACACTATTCCTATGAAGGAAGGTTAAAATGCTTGGGGCTCTTCAGCTTGGAGAAATGTGACATGATAGAGGTTTACAAGATATAAATTATTTGGATGAAGGAATAGAGGGAATGCTTGTTAAATTTGCCAATGATACTAAATTGGGAGGGGTTGCAAATACAGTAGAGTAGAAGACAGAAACAGGATACAGGATGACCTCAACAGGCTGGAAAACTGGGCTAAAATCAATCAAATGAATTTTAACAGGGATAAATGTAAAGTTCTGCATTTAGGTAGGAAAAATCCAATGCATGGTTATAGGATGGGGGAGACTTGTCTTAGCAGTAGTATGTGCAAAAAGGATCTAGGGGTCTTGGTGGATCATATGCTGAACATGAGTCAACAGTGTGATGCGGTGGCTAAAAGGCAAATGCAATTTTGGGCTGTATCAACAGAAGTATAGTGTCCAGATCACATGAAGTGATGGCATTGCTTTACTCTGCTCTGGTAAGACCTCACCTGGAGTATTGTGTTCAGTTTTGGGCACCACATTGTAAGAAGGATATAGACAAACTGGAATGGGTCCAGAGGAGGGCGACAAAGATGGTGCGGGGTCTGGAGACCAAGTCTTATGAAGAAAGATTGAAGGCGCTGGGCATGTTTAGCCTGGAGAGGAGGCGGCTGAGAGGTGATATGATCACCATCTTCAAGTACTTGAAGGGTTGTCATATAGAGGATGGTGTGGAATTGTTTTCTGTGGCCCAGAAGCTAGGACCAGAACCAATGGGTTGAAATGAAATCAAAAGAGTTTCCGGCTCAACATTAGGAAAAACATCCTGACCGTTAGAGCGATTCCTCAGTAGAACAGGCTTCCTTGGGAGATGGTAGGCTCTCCATCCTTGGAGGTTTTTAAACAGATGCTAGATGGCCATCGGACAGCAATGAAGATCCTGTGAATTTAGGGGGAGGTATTTGTGAGTTTCCTGCATTGTGCTGGGGGTTGGACTAGATGACCCTGGAGGTCCCTTCCAACTCTATGATTCTATTATTCTATGATTCTAAGATTATGCATGGGATAGAGAAGGTAGAGAAAGAAGTATATATATATATATATATATATATATATATATATATATATATATATATATATATATATATATATATATATATATATATATAGAAACACCTACAGTATCTGCACCAGCACTTTAAATTTTATCCTCCAATCAGCAAATTGGTTGCTGCAGAACATCATAGTGTCTTCCAACTGATTGACCCTGCTCTTTGTTTAATATTGCTCATCTTTTGAATTTAGAAATTAACTGTCTTTGGATCTAATGGAAATATGTTATCTACCAAAGGACTGACTGTATACAATTTGACTAATTAATTGAATAGATTCGGGAGGGAGAGGGTTTTTAAATTAATTAGCAAGATAGAACCTTCAGTAGTAGGAAACAGTTTTAGTAGACCTCGGGAGATATGAATAGATAGAGCGTTAGGCTGAGCAGGTGGGCCTGGAGCAGGACAAAAAGTGAGATACATACTAACAGCGATCTGAGGCTCAATAAGATTAGAGAGAGATGTCTGGTCAGGGGATTCCAGTGCTCCTGGGGAGGGGAAAGTACAGCAGTGGGAACAGGCGGGGTTGGAACGGAAGGAGACCGAGACATAAGAGAGCTCGCTCACCTTCCAGCCGGTGTCCCATCCCAAGGGTAGCAGGTACGGGGGCCAAGTGGAAATACTCACCTTCGTCCTTGGTGTTGTGCAATGCCAGATCCAGACCTCAGTCCTGCAGAATTTTCTAATCAGGCAGGACATGGACCTGGCTTGCGTGATGGAGAACTGGGTGAGAGCCGGGGAGACAGTAGTTCTCTCCCAGGTGGCTCCACCTGATTTCTCCGTCCTTCACCAGGCACGGACTAGCAGGCGGGGGGGGGGGGAAGGGGTGGCCTTCTTCATATGGGAGGCTTGCTCCTTTCGGGCGTTTCCACCCCCCAAAGATCATGGAAATAGAGTGTGCTGGATTGATATGGGATGCTGGTGAGAGTTTGGCAATCTGGCAGTGTACTGTCCGCCTAATGCACCAGCCAGTGCCCTATTGTCCCTGATGGAGGCTGTGGCAGGCTGGAGCACCCGCAGCTTATTGTCCTGGGTGACTTCAATGTCCATGCTGAGGACGCGGCCTCCACTTGGGCGATGGACCTGGTGTCTTCCATGGCAGCACTAGGCCTCTCCCAATATGTAACAACATCCACGCATCAAGCCAGACACACATTAGACCTGATCTTTGTGGTGGGAGTTGTAGTGGATTAGATTTCTGCTAATGCAGTGCCATGGTCTGACCACTATGCCCTAAAGGCCTGTGTGGATACTCCACCTCTACCCTGTTTAGGTGGTGAGCAGATTTTGGCTCGCCCACGAAGCCAGATGGAACCTATGCGCTTTCAAATGGCTTTGTGGGATCCCTGGCCCTCTGGTGACTTGTTGGGTGAGCTGGCAGAGACCTGGAATAATCAGCTCTCAGCAGCCATCGACGAGATCGCTCCTCAATGTCCTCTCCATCCTCGGTCACGATTCGCGCCATGGTATACCCCAGAGCTACGATCAATGAAACAGCGACTAAGATGACTAGAGAGACAGTGGCAGAGTACTCTTGACGAAGCTACATCTTATAGGTCATTTATGTGGACCTACGAGATGGCAGTCCGAGCCACAAAGAAAACTTACTTTGCTACCTGGATTGTATCTGCGACTTCACACCCAGCACAATTATTTAGTATAATTCGGTCATTGACAACCTTACCGCAAGGTAAACCAAATGTTAGAGAATTGAAAATTGGCTGTGAGGCTTTTGCGAGTTTTTTCGCAGATAAGGTCTCATCGCTCTGACACTACTTCCCCATCACAATTGATACAGTGAAAGAACTCGAGGCACTGAGCATGTCTTCTGGTCCATTTCTGGATTCCTTCACCCCACTCAGCCTGGAGGAGGTTGACAGGATCCTTTTGGCTGTATGTCCTACGATCTGTGGGTTGGATCCATGCCTGTCCTGGCTTATAAAAGCTAGTCAGGCGGTCCTCCGGGAACCACTACAGGCCATTGTCAACAGATCCCTCACAGAAGGGATCTTTCTCATGCCCCTTAAAGAGCGTGGTCCGCCCCCTCTTGAAAAAACCATCTGCATGCCTGGCCGTATTGGCAAATTATCGGCCGGTGTTGAACCTGCCCTTTTTGAGTAAGGTCATAGAGTGGGCGGTGGCAACTCAGCTACAGGGATTCCCAGATGACACTTTCACACTGGATCAATTCCAGTCCAGCTTTTGGTGGGGTTATGGGACGGAGACGGTTCTGGATGCCCTCATAGATGATCTCATGCGACATCTGGATTGGGGCAGCTCAGCAGTGCTGTTGTTACTAGATCTGTCAGCCGCATTTGATGTGGTTGACCATTGGCTACTGTCTAGCTGCCTTGCCGATGCAGGGATCCAGGAGTCAGCCTTAAAATGGATGGCCTCTTTTCTTCAAGGTCAGGGACAAAGGGTCATAGGGGAAGAATCATGATGATATTGCATTTATATCCCGCCCTCCACTCCGAAGAGTCATCCCAAAGGGACCCACTTATATGTGGTGTGCCACAGGGGGCGATTCTATCCCCAATGTTATTTAACATCTATATACACTCCCTTGTCCAGACTGTCAGGCGGTATGGGCTGGGATGTCACCAATATGTAGATGACACCCAGCTCTATCTAATGATGGGTGGCCAATCCGACTATACCCTGGATAATCTAGACCTTGCTCTCCAAGCTGTAGCCTCTTGGCTCAGGCTTTCGGTTGAAGCTGAACCCAACGAAGACGGAGGTTCTCTATCTGGGTTGAGGTGGCCCAGGAAGGGAGATCCCTTTACCAGCTCTTGATGGGGTACCACTGATACCAGCCCCTAAGGTCAAGAGCTTGGGAGTGTTTCTTGAGTCTTCTTTGATAATGGAGACTCAGGTTGCAGCCACTGCCAAATCCGCCTTTTTCCTTCTCCCGTGGGCTCAGCAGTTGGCCTCTTTTCTGGAACACGACGATCTAGCAATGGTGATCCATGCCACGGTCACTTTGAGAATAGATCACTGTAATACTCTCTACATGGGGCTACCCTTGACCCTGACTCGGAAACTGCAGCTAGTGCAGAACGCAGCAGTACGGCTGTTAATGGGGCTCCCTCGATGGGAGCACATTCAGCCAGTGCTGAGAGAGCTGTACTGGCTACCTATTGTGTTCTGAGTCTGTTTCAAAGTGTTGGTATTGACCTTTAAAGCCCTATATGATCCCCCTGTCTATCTTCGGGACCACCTTTCTCCACATGTTCCCCAGAGAGCACTGAGTTCAGGGATGCAACATCTACTGTCTGTCCCTGGACCAAGGGAGGCCAGGCTGTGCTCTACACAGTCCAGGGCCTTCTCAATGGCAGCACCTGAAATATGGGATGCACTCCCGGAGGCCATAAGGGCCCTGTGGGACCTCTCTCAATTCCGCAGGGCCTGCAAAACCGAATTATTTCGACAGGCCTTTGGCACCTAAACCGGGAGGGGATGCCACTCTACGCTACTGAGAAATTGGAATCGCTACAGGTTCACTGTTAGTCAAGGATGATCCCGCCTAGGTTGTTGCTTAAGAGCACCCATACAATGTTTTAAAAATGTTTTAACTGTATTTATTGTGTGAAGTTTTGAACTGAGTGTTAGCCACCCTGAGTTCACTTGGAGGGATACAAATTAAAGGTAGTAATAATAATAATGAATAATAGTAATAAAAGTACTTTTCTCCCTTTCTCGCAATACTAGAACTCGTGGGCATTCAATGAAATTGCCGAGCAGTCGGGTTAGAACGGATAAAAGGAAGCACTTCTTCACCCAAAGGGTGATTAACATGTGGAATTCACTGCCACAGGAGGTGGCGGCGGCTACAAGCATAGCCAGCTTCAAGAGGGGAATGGATAAGCATATGGAGCAGAGGTCCATCAGTGGCTATTAGCCACAGCGTATTGTTGGAACTCTCTGTATGGGGCAGTGATGCTCTGTATTCTTGTGCTTGGGGGGGGGGGAGCACAGTGGAAGGGCTTCTAGCCCCACTGGTGGACCTCTTGATGGCACTTGGGGGGTTTGGCCACTGTGTGACACAGAGTGTTGGACTGGATGGGCCATTGGCCTGATCCAATATGGCTTCTCTTGTGTTCTTAAACTACTTTCAACCAGATTGGGAAGAAAAGTGGTATATATTTTTTTTAAAAAATATATTTGAATGCTTTTTGGACTGGAATGAATCACACTTGAATAATATCAATATAGAGCAGAAACTGAAAAACCATTTTCAAACTGCTTCACACTAATTTGAATCCCAGGTGTAGGAAACATAAAAAGCAGTTTTATGCTTTTTACTACTTATACTAATGAGAACAGACGTAGCTGAATTTATGAATTACAGGATTTTCTCAGTGCATTGCCATTGAATAAAATCCCCCCTGAGAAGTGAATGGTGTACTACTCATCCAGATAATTTTCTTCCCACGTGAAGGTGAAAATCAGATATTAGAGTGATTTAAGGGAGCCAAATAATGTGTGAAAAACCTAACATGAGAGACAGATGCTACATCTGATTTTTCCCTTTTTGGAGGACAGCATATAAACTTGTTACATCTCAAGGCATATAGAAATGTAAAGTGGAAAGGTATTTGCTAGTGGTGTTTAGCCTGGGAACCATCCCAAGCTCCTTGGAGGCAGTGGTGTTTAAATCACACCCTGGGAACCCCAATGACTGCATCCTATTTCTCTTGATTCAAACAGCAGAACTATTCTATTGTTCAGAACAGATATATTCTGTTCTCCCAAAGGGGAGACATTACGCCACGCTTGGAGGGGGAAGAGCAGCCCGATGAGCAAGAGAGAACCCGTCGCCATGGTGATTCCACCCAGGCGCACGCCATTGGTCCGCTGCCGAGGTGGGGGTGGAGGAGGCACAGGCTCACGCAGGACCACGGGATTGGCCAGCCCGTTGCACGTGACTGGGCGAGGGGGCGGAAAGCCTGTGCCTGAGAGGTCGTCAATCCTCCCACTCCCTCCCTCTGTCAGAGACTCTGCCAATGGAAGGCAGGCGGGCAGAGGCATGCACGGACAAGCAGGAAGTCCCAAGTGCAGGAGTTTGCTGTCCTAGACAGTGGCTGGAATGTGTGTCTGGGAGCGGCCAGACCAAGTACAAAAGACACCACCATCCGTAACCTCCCCCCCGGGTGTTGCCCTGCTGCCGCCCTCTGTTATGTGCAAGGAACACCTCTTCTGGGGGCCGCAGAACTCAGAGTATGAGCCACTGGGCATGCATCCACTTCAGCAGCCCCCCAAGTGCCCAGTGCACAACAGCCCTGTGCGATTGGGTAGGCCATCAGCCCGGGCAGGCTGACAGGCGGCACTCCCCTGTCCAGCCAAGCGGGAGGCAGCGTGGTGGCTCATAGTCCATTCCCCTCCCCAGAACCAAGTCTGCCCACACTCCCAGGCGTTCCCGCGGAGAAGCCACTGACCTGGGGGTGGGTTGCCCCAGGAACGTGCAGCAGATGCCAAGCAGGAGAGACAACAGAGGGCACAGCTCAAACTTTATTTTTCCGGAACAGAGTGCAGCAGTTTTCCTGGCATCTGAGCAGAAGGCAGAAGCAGCTGAGGGAGTGGGGGGCAGTGGAGCAACACATGCGGGCGCCTCTGTGTTGTAGTCCCACCTGCAAAACAGAGACAGAGATAAAGAGCACCTGCAGGGGCAGCAGCTGGAAGAGCAGCTGCCGCCCCCCCCCCCCGTGCCCTTCCAGGGGTTGGGAATGCGGCAGAGGGCAGACAAAGGGAAGGGGGCAGGCAGCAGCACAGGGGAACGAGCTCAGCAAATGCCCCCTGCCGGAGCTAGCTGCCTGGTTCAAGTGCCAGGGACACTCGCACGCCAAGCACCCAGGAGTGAGGGGAGGGGGAGGATAGTGGGGGAGCACAGTGAAACTTACCCAGCCATGGGCAACAGTCCTCGCTCGCATGCAGAGCCTCCGCGAGCCTGGAACCTGTGGAGACCTGAAAACAAGAGCAGTTAGCCCCAGGGGAGAGACCTCACTCTCCCCCGTGCAAGTCAAAGATACTGTCAAAGCTACGGCGCAGTGCACAACCCTTCACCAATGTGCCTGCCCGTCCCTCGCTCTAAGTCCGGATCTCCCCACCACGTGTTTCTCTCCCTAACAACTGAGCTCTGTGAGGCAGAGTGGAAGTATTTCTAGAAGGTGGGGGACTGCAATTGGGCACCAGGGAGGGAGCTCACCAGGCCACGGCGTGAGTGGATTGGTGAGGCAATTATACCGCTCCCTAAGGGGTTTGTGAGCTTCTGAAGCGGTGGAGGTGACCTTTGTTTTTGGTTTCAACAAGTGCCTATGGGACACGCTGCTGTTTTTGCAGGGGTAATGTTGCGCCTCTCGGGGGGCGTATCATGGCCCAAACTGCTCAGGAAGCCGCCTAAGCCTGGCTGCACCCCCAACTCCACCCCCTCCTCCACCTGAATGCTGCACTCCGCCTCACTTCCGCCCACGTTCGGGCACAGCCCTCAGGTGCTGCTGCCCGGTGAAGCGGCGCTCGGGCGACCCCCCGCCCACGTAACTCCCCTCCACTGTGGCGGCACTGGTCGTACATCGGCGCAAACCCTTCCTGCGCCCGCGTAGCGGCTCGTCTGCTCCCAAAAGACTTTCCGTCCCCCCCCCCCCCGATTGTGCTGTTAGTTCTTTTTCTTCGCTGAAAAGCTAGGTTCAGCTTGCTAACTGGATTTTGAAATCACACAAACCATAAATTACAAACAAGGTCATCAACTCCCCCCCTAGTCATGAGCAGGGGATGGGGGAGTAGGGTCGTCAGATCCAGGTAGGGAGACACCTGAAGATTTGAGGATGGACCCTGGGGGACACCACCGTAGAGTCCATCCAAAGCATCCCTTTTCTCCTGGGGACCTGAACTCTGTACTCTGAAAATGAACTGTAATTCCAGGGGATCTCCAGCTCCCATCTGGAGGCTGGCATACCTAATTACAAATGAATATGGCTGGTTAATTTAGGACCCCTTTGGCTAACGTGCTGCATAGTGTTATCCATTCCGAAAAAACCATTTGGGACATGCAAGCTAAGCCCAGAGTCACCTGCTGTCTCTTTATTAAGCAAGGAACAGTCCTCAAGCCGACACCTCCGGTTCCTTTGTGAATATTTTAGCAGTAACATGAAGTGATGTAGTTGTGCAAACTTCACGGGAGCTTGAAAAGCAGGCATATGAAACAAACAATATTAAGCAATGAAAAGTGCTTACCAAATCTGACGGCCAAAAATATTAACTTATTCAATCTACACTTCCTAGTGTCGGGATGATTCACCGACTGTGCGGAAAACTCCACGGTATCTGATATCCCTGATGCAAACAGCATGAGATCATAATTCAAATGGGAATTTTAAAAAATGTGACGGTTAGCGACAGGGACGTCTGCCACCGCAGCACTTCTTTGTTACTGCCACTGAAAGGGAACTCGGGTACTATAATGCAAAGGAATCCTATGTCTAACGTATTTTATGAAGCTCTTTAAATAACAATAATGTTTATTATCAGCAGAAGGCAGTCAGCTCCAGATGAACTGAAGGAAAAAAAAAATGGGAGGTTGTTTGTGTGTGTATATATATACTTGTATAAGAGACATTGCAGGCTAGCTGCAAAAACTGCATTTTGCTTTGAATTTTCCTCTGGCCCATATACCTGTGTGTACTTGAGAGCAGATACTTAACTAAAACATTTGTGGGTTGCCTGTCCACCAAATTTAGGATCTCCAAGGCAGCAAAATAGGTTGGATCCCAGGTCCCTATTCTGTGTCTTGTGTAACAGTCACAAGTGTGTTGCAAGTTCTCCTCAATTTCCACATGTGTGTCCAGTCTGGTCACAATTGTGGCATTGCCCGGGGTCAGATCTTATGGGAACGGCTGCCATGTGCAATAGGAAGGACAATTGCACCAACTACCCCCTCATGATGCTCCTAGAAGGTCCTCCCTGAGCAGTATTTCTAGGGAGGAGACAGGAAGACACAATTTCTTATGCGTAATTTAAATGGGATCCAACCCATGGATGACAGGCTTCAACCTTTCTGTCTGCATCATTTTTCTGGAGAGCCGGTTTGGTGTAGTGGTTAAGTGTGCGGACTCTTATCTGGGAGAACCGGGTTTGATTCCCCACTCCTCCACTTGCAGCTGCTGGAATGGCCTTGGGTCAGCCATAGCTCTGGCAGAGGTTGTCCTTGAAAGGGCAGCTGCTGTGAGAGCCCTCTCCAGCCCCACCCACCTCACAGGGTGTCTGTTGTGGGGGAGGAAGGGAAAGGAGATTGTGAGCCGCTCTGAGACTCTTCAGAGTGGAGGGCGGGATATAAATCCAATATCTTCTTCTTCTTCAATCTGCAACAGCCCTGATGATGTAGTACTTGGTTAATTGGGGAATTCCAAATGTACACTTGTGAGTTTTCCAAAAAGGTCAAATTGCACAGTGCAAAACTGTTTCGGCTGTTGAAGCTCCTTCTCCATGCAAATCACAGTGATGATCTGAATCATGCTGTGTGCAGGAGGAAACTGAGGAGAACTTGTAACTCTCTCAGGACTGATACACAGGGCATGGGGTTAGGATCCCAAACCCTATCCTGTGTACTTGGTAACTGAATTAGCTCATTTGTCTCTGTTCTGTTCAACTCTGGCCCAAATATCAGCAGAAGAACATAGAGGCAAATGTGGCCTTTCAAATGCCAAGCTGGAGTTCCTATTACCAAATAAATTTACTCAGAAGCAACTCACTAAACTTCTATTTCAGATTTATCCTTGGATAAGCACATATTGTTTCTTGCGGTGTCTGCCAATTCACGAAGCTAACTGAATCAAAGTCAGTGCCCTCTTAAGTGAAGAACGTTCTCAGGACAAAATCTGGAAGAAAAACTATTCATTACAACCCCATGAGATGAGCAACATATCTGCTGAAATGTCATTGACTTTTAGACAAAATTTTAGAAACACGAGGAAGGTTTTCTTTCTTGATAACTTAATAAACTGATAGCAGAGTACTAACACATGCAGCCCAAATATTTTAGAAAGCAGTGTGGTTTCTTCTAGATTTTGCTCCAATGCCATATAATAATTGCATTGCTCTGTCACAGAGTGGTAAAGCAGCAGTACTGCAGTACTGTGGTCTGAACTCTCTGCTCACGACTAGGGATGTGCATTCGGTTCGGCCAAGCTGTATTTACAGCCGAATCAGTGTTGATTCGGCCGCATACGGAATAGCCTGCAGCCGACTTCCATAAGAGCCCATTATACAGCAGCCGAATAGACTCGCTGTGTATTTACGAATAGCTATTCGTAAGCAGCACACGCGGCTGTCAATTCAAAAGGCGGCAATTAGCTTCTGGAGCTTCAAAGGAGCTGCTTTCTTTGGCGCCTTTAGTGGCGAACAGGGAGGGGGGGAGGGGGAAGAGGAGCCCCAGCAGCCAATCCAAAGCATGCATTTGCTAAATGCATTGTAAATGCATGCTTTGCAGGGCTGTTGTTGTGTACTGTGTAGCTGATGGCCCAGCCATCAGCTACATTGTTATTTTGATCTTTTGCTTACTTGGGTATCCAAGTAAGCAATGTTCTCTGGCCAATCAGAGAGAGCAGTGCTATTTTTTGAAATTGCTCTCTGTAGGGCCAGAGAACCTTTTTAAGGAGTCTTCCTGCATTGCTGTGTTGGTGTATGTGGTGTGAGTTGGTGTGAGAGAGATTGTGCTGTGTGCTGCTGCCTTTGGCTTTAGCTCCTGCCTGCTGCTGTCTCACTGCCTTACCAGAGACCTCCCTGGACTCAGAGAAGACAAGGTAAGAGTTTTGGGGTTCTTGTTTTAGTTTTTGTTGGTAAAAGGACTAGAGTCCCTTTACTTGTTCAGATTTGGGTGGGTGAGTAGCCTATTTGGGGTTGGGGGTTAGGTTCTGCTGGGGGTGTGGGCCTGGGGTGGGGGTTTTTTGCTAATTTGCCCATATCTTAATTTAGTGAGAGGACTTTTTAAAGTGCAGTGCCCTTTTACTTCTCCTGATTTGGGTGGCTTGGATTTCTTGCGGTTAGGGTGAAGGGTTTTTTTTTGGGGGGGGGGAGTTCCTGTATTATTAAAAGTTGAGTTTTTTACTGTTTCATTGTTTGATTTGTTGCTGCTGTGTTGTTTTGCTGCTGTGTTACTTTTATCTTCAGGTTATTGGGGGGGGGTGCTGTTTGGCCTAATTTTCTTGTTGGTGAAAAGGCCACTTTTTTAACACTTGGCCTTTTGTGATTCTGCTGGTTTTGTTTTGGTTTTTTAAATTGCCTCTGGTTGGTGTGGGGGTTGGTGAGGGTGTGTGTGGGCTGGGTCACGTTTTTATAGAGTAGGTTGTGTGTGTTCTGTGGCAGGGAAGCTGGCACCTGGGTGAGAGACCCAGAAGCAGCAGGTTTGTTGTGGTTGACCAGCTCTCCCCGTGTTGTTTGGGGCAGGGCTGGAGAGCTGGCATCTGTAGATTGTGTGTTCTGTGGCAGGGAAGCTGGCACCTGGGTGAGAGACCCAGAAGCAGCAGGTTTGTTGTGGTTGACCAGCTCTCCCCGTGTTGTTTGGGGCAGGGCTGGAGAGCTGGCATCTGTAGATTGTGTGTTCTGTGGCAGGGAAGCTGGCACCTGGGTGAGAGGCCCAGAAGCAGCAGGTTTGTTGTGGTTGACCAGCTCTCCCCGTGTTGTTTGGGGCAGGGCTGGAGAGCTGGCATCTGTAGATTGTGTGTTCTGTGGCAGGGAAGCTGGCACCTGGGTGAGAGACCCAGAACCAGTAGGTTTGTTGTGGTTGGCCAGGTCTCCCCGTGTTGTTTGGGGCAGGGCTGGAGAGCTGGCATCTGGGTTTGCTGCAGCCAGGTCTGCAGAGCAGACCTTGAGCAGATTGTGTTTTGTGTGGCAGTGATGTTACAACTTACAACTGGGTTTTATATTGCTTCCAGGCCTGCCCTGCAGGGTTAGAGTAGATAGAGGGATGTAGTGCATGTGGGTCCTATAGAGATTCTCTGATGTGGTTAGGTTTGGCTTTGGGTGCCCCAGGAATTGGACCCCCTGGTCCAATTTTTTTTTGGCCTTGTGGGTTTTGTGTGGGACAGTGCCCTGAAGCTGCACAGCAGTTTGGTGGGCTCTCCTCAAAAC
Source organism: Heteronotia binoei (assembly GCF_032191835.1). Taxonomy (NCBI): domain Eukaryota; kingdom Metazoa; phylum Chordata; class Lepidosauria; order Squamata; family Gekkonidae; genus Heteronotia; species Heteronotia binoei. The sequence continues at coordinate 154,683,531 of NC_083227.1, forward strand.
CCCCTGTTCCCCAGAGCCACTTTTCCCACGACAATTACAGTGAGGAAGTGGCTAATTGGGCTTTCCCCATCATTGTTAGCAATGGGCCTTTTGGGGAGCCCAAAGACAGGGACCCCCTGGCCCAATCATTTTGGGACTTGGGGGGGTTGGAGGGGAGAGTCCCCTGCAGGTCCCCTGCAAATCTGGGGGCTCTCCCTCAAACCCCCTGCCCCCCAGTAGCCTCTAATTATGCCCTATGTTGCCATTGATTTCAATGGCCCATAGGGTATAATGATGGAATAGGGGCACCCTCTTTGGGTGCCCCTGGAATGGGATCCCCTGGCCCAATCTTTTTGGGACTTGGGGGGCTTGGAGGGGAGAGTCCCCTGCAGGTCCCCTGCAAATTTGGGGGCTCTATCTCAAACCCCCTCCCCTCCATGCGGCTTCAAATATACCCTATTTGCCATTGATTTCAATGGCCCATAGGGTATAATAGGGCCGTATATTCGGTAATAGCCGTGCATCTACCGTATATGCGGCTATTCCGAATACGGTATTCATTAGTGCATGGGGAATCCGAATTTTTTTTCCCCGTGTACTTCCGAATCCGTGTAATTCCGAATTTTTTTTTTTTGCACATCCCTACTCACGACCTGAGTTCGATTCCAGCGGAAGCTGGATTCAGGTAGCCGGCCCAAGGTTGACTCAGCCGTCCATCCTTCTGAGGTCGGTCAAATGAGTCCCCAGCTTGCTGGGGGGGGGGGAGTGTAAAAGACTGGAGAAGGCAACGGCAAACCACCTCGTAAAAAGTCTGCCGTAAAAACGTTGTGAAAGCAACGTCAACTGAGAGTCGGAAACGACTGGTGCTTGCACAGGGGACCTTTCCTTTCCTTTTTTCCTGTTTGATGCATCTGCAATCACCTTTGGGCAGGAAGACAGCCAGCGATTGTTGTCGGATCAGTGCTCTGAGTGGACTTGCTTCTAGTGCTGGAGTAATCCAGCACTGGAGGCAGAACACCGATCTTTAAGATGAAGAAGGCTTTTAGACATTCTATATCCATGACGCATGAATGAAAGTTTGCAGCTTTCACATCGAGCAAATTATAAAATGCATATTTTGGCATGGTTTATTAAATCACAGCATAGCTATACACTGAAACCAGGACCAGCACAAGCAAATTAATATTTTGATATAATTAAGTGGTGATACTGCATAGTAAGCCCACTTATGATTTACAGGAAAAGTGAAAGAAAAACGGCAACATCTGATTGCTAAATTACAAGGACAGCAAATTTATCGACACTGTACCTGAAGAAGGTAAAAGGATTTTTCATTTTTACATCTGGAAAACATATCAATTGCAAAAGAATTACCATTGTTTTAAACTCTCTTTGCATCTTTTAGTTTTGGACTGAGTACAAAAAGAAGTCAACTCACTCTAATGTGTGTTCTTATGGAATTGAGGGTAGGGCTGTGGTACAATGGTAGAGCATCTGCTTTGTATGCAGAGGTCTCAGGTTCAGACTCCAGCATCTCTAGTTATAAGGCAGTCAGTTATATAAAAGACTTTTAGACAAGACCCTGGACAGCCATTGCCCACCACAGTAGACAATAAACCAATGTTCTGACTTAGTATAAGGCACACAAGTGACAAGTTATTTATCCTTCAATAAAACACGCTGAAGTCAATCTTTAAACCACATTGGAAATTAATATGCACGTCCGTGAGTGCACAGAACAATGCTTTACTGAGATCCAGTTTACCAAGTCAGTTAGTCAAGAATTCTCGAAAGCTTATGCTGAAATATAATTTTGTTAGGTGTTAGTGGACTCTTTACAACGGAGCTGGGGACAATCTCCAGGTGAGGGCTAGAGACCTGCTAGAATTAAATCTGATCTTCAGAATACAGAGATCAACCCTCCTTCGGACTGCTAGATGCCAACTGACGAAGAGAGCTGCGTTTCACGAAAGCTCATGCTGCAATGAAATTTGTCAGCCTTAAAGATGCTAGTGGACTCCTCACAATGACGCTGGGGACAAGAATTCTATACATGCTACAGGAGGCTGAAGCAGACATGCAAGTGCTAATACAATGCATCTAGATTGTGGAAAATCCACATGACATTCTGCGCATGGTGGTAAGTGCAGGCTTGCCGTGACGCTGCAATGCACAAACAGAATTCCCAACCCCTCTCAAATTAACAAGAACTCCTGTACTGTAGGGTTTTTTTTTTTTTAATAGCACCCTGGAATGTACGTATTTAAAATGTTTAATCCATGCATGCCCGTGATCCAAAATGCATGGCTTAAAAACAGTAAATGAACAGACTGTGCAAGGGCTTTTTAAAAATCAAAATCAAAATCAAACTTCTCTTAAACCAGTCCTCGGTTCCTTTTGGAATTTTGGCTTTCCGCTTGCTAGGAAGTTCCTTCTCTTCGTGATGACAGAACGGATTCACAGTTCTGTGGATAAATCAGACTGGCGCTCTGCAGCCGGCTTCCCTTCTTCGGGTTGTTTAGGCTTGCACTGAGTAGAAAAGGAAAAGAATACTGCGGGTCAACATGTCGTTTCCCCCCAGTTCTTGCTGTTGCGTAAGAAGGAACTGTACACTTGATCTAACCGACTGAATCGGTGCTAAAACACAGCAGTTACTATTAGGCCTGGAATCCATGTGAGTTTTGTTTTTGTTTCTGCGGCTGTTGCCCAGGCTAAAATTTGCACTTGTTCATATCACTATTAGGGTGCTGCTCTTAGCAGTCATGAATGCATGTGTGATGAAGTTCTAAGCATTAACACCAAGTGTTTACCATAGGGTTGCCAATCCCCAGGTGGGGGCAGGGGATCCCCAGGTTTGGAGGCCCTCCCCCCGCTTCAGGGTCATCAGAAAGCGGGGGGAGGAGAGGGAAATGTCTGCTGCCTTTGGCAGGGGAGGGCGGGATATAAAAATAAATTTATTGTTGTTATTATTATTATTATTATTATTATTATTATTATTATTATTATTATTATTATTATTATTATTATTATTATTATTATTATTATTGCTGGGATCTCTATTATTCTCTAGGGAGATTTATTCCCATAGAAAATCATGGAGAATTGATCCACAGGTATCTGGGGCTCCAGGAGGGCTGTTTGTTGAGGTAGAGGCACCAAATTTTCAGTACAGCATCTAGTGCCTCTCCCCAAAATACCCCCTCAAGTTTCAAAAAGATTGGACCAGGGGGTCCAATTCTATGAGCCCCAAAAGAAGGTGCCCCTATCTTTCGTTATTTCCTATGGAAGGAAAGCATTGAAAAGGTGTGCCGTCCCTTTAAATGTGATGGCCAGAACTCCCTTTGGAGTTCAATTATGCTTCATCTTGGCTCCACCCCTAATGTCTCCTGGCTCCACCCCCAAAGTCCCCAGATATTTCTTAAATTGGACTTGGCAACCCTAGTTTACCATCACACAGCCTTTCAAATTGCCAAGGCCGCTGTGTAATCCCTTTCTGTCTTTGAAAGGAAAGCAATAGCAGGTAGACATATGTATGAGACCTTGTTAAGTTTCTTTCATTTTTATTATTAATTCCAAAAGGGACTTCCGTTATTACGTTGTTTTGTGTGTGTGTGTGTTTTTAAATTATTGCTGTTGCTGTTTCATTTTCATAAGTCTACTTTATTATTTCCCACTGGTTTTCAGAGAAGAAAACTCCCTTTTCTTGGATCTGTACCTCCACGGCTTTCTATCAAAAATGGCCAAAATTCAGGATTGCAGTATCTTTGAGGATACCCTCAAAACAACATTTCAGACAGAAACAGTAACACAGCACTGCAGTCATTTAGCTTGAAGAACAGTAGTATGAGAAAGAAGCGGATTCATAAGGCAAGGCCATTTGGTGGCATAAGGAGGGTAAGGTAAGGCATCAGGGAAGGCAGGCAGCAGCAAGAGGACTTTGAGGTACAATTTCTGGGTAGGGTAGGGCTGCCAGGTCTCCATGACACACATCTTACTCTATGGTAAAATCATCCTCCAACTGTAAAGCCAGTTTGGTGTAGTGGTTAAGTGCACGGACTCTAATCTGGGAGAAGCGGGTTTGATTCCCCACTCCTCCACTTGCACCTGCTGGAATGGCCTTGGGTCAGCCATAGCTCTGGCAGAGCTTGTCCTTGAAAGGGCAGCTGCTGTGAGAGCCCTCTCCAGCCCCACCCACCTCACAGGGTGGCTGTTGTGGGGGAGGAAGGTAAAGGAGATTGTGAGCCATTCTGAGACTCTTCGGAGTGGAGGACGGGATATAAATCCAATATCTTCATCTACCTCACAGGGTGTTTGTTGTGGGGGAGGAAGGTGAAGGAGATTGTGAGCCGCTCTGAGACTCTTCGGAGTGGAGGGTGGGATATAAATCCAATATCTTCTTCTTCTTCTAGCAAGTTTTACTGGAGTTTCATCTTCAAGTCTATAAAGTTTCCATTCATCTACAATCATGTCCAGTGGTATATCCATTGGGAGTGCTGCTGCTACTTTCATTATATCCTTGTGGGTTCCTTCCTTGACTCACTGTGCTGGAGCTAAACACTGAGGATTTCTAAGGATGGGCTTGTCCAAAGATGACTGAGGTAAAAGGTGCTTGCAAGCTGAAATGACATTTTTTTGCTCCTGTTAAAAAGAGTAGCTGTTCCTTTTCAGAAAGTTTTTTAGTTCATCACTTTCACTGATTACTTCTCTCACAGGTATGAAGTGCTCATCACTGAAGGCGTCAAGAGACAATGATGCTGAACTCTTACAAACACAATCCACTATTGTTCTTGTGAGTGTTTTTGGTTCACTGTGCATTGTGTGCACCAAAGGCTCTTCTTCTGGAATACTGCAGTGAATCTGCTTTCATTGTCTCGTGTTTTACGAGGTTAATTATGCGTCTAGACTTTGTGGAAGATTTCACCAAATCACTTTTACTCTTAGGAATAAAATCCTTAAAGAAACATGTTTCAAGAAATGATTTGGGATACCAAAATCTC